>NW_022436980.1:8291071-8388134 GCF_009761245.1 Sapajus apella
ATATATAATATTATATTATATATTATATATAATATTTATATTATAAATATACAAATATATATTATATATTATATATTAATTATATACAATTATGATATATAATTTATCGTAGAATATATTAATATATAATTATATAATTTATACATTTTATAATTTGTATAGAATTATATATAATTGTATGTATAAATTATATATAATTATATATGCTATGTAAATTACAAATTATATATATTATATACTTTATATATATAATTCATTCAGGCTTTGTTGTTCCATTTATAGAGCACAGGCAGAGTAGATTTAGCATAATTCTGAAAAGTCCTACGTTTGGGGGGAATGGTAAATGAGCACTGATGTCAACTTAAAGTCACCAGCTGCATTAATCTCTATATTTAATTTATATATAATTTATATGTTTTATATATAAAATATATATTAAGTATATATACATACTATACATATACATACTATGTATATATACTTTTTTTTTTTTGAGGTCTCACTCTGTCGCCCAGGCTGGAGTACAATGGCACCATCTCGGCTCACTGCAACCTCCGCCTCCTGGGTTCAAGCGATTCTCCTGCCTCAGCCTCCCGAGTAGCTGGGATTACAGGTGCCCACCACTACAACCAGCTAATTTTTATATTTTTAGTAGAGATGGGTTTCACTATGTTAGTCAGGCTGGTCTTGAACTCAGGTGATGTGCCTGCCTTGGCCTCCAAAAGTGCTGGGATTACAGGCGTGAGCCATCGCGCCTAGCTCAAACAGTAGTATTTTTAAAGAGTCTTTTTTTCTGAGCAGTAAGACTCAAAAAGGGGGGCTTAAAATATCCAGTAAACCATGCTGCTGATAGACATGCTGTCATTCAGGCTTTGTCGTTCCATTTGTAGAATACAGGCAGAGCAGATTTAGCATAATTCTGAAAAGTCCTACGTTTGGGGGGAATGGTAAATGAGCACTGATTTCAACTTAAAGTCACCAGCTGCATTAACCTCTAACAAGAGAGAGTAAGCCTGTCCTTTGAAGCTTTGAAGTGAGGCACTGACTCCTCCTCTCTAGCTACTTATGTCTGAGATGGCATCTGTTTCCAATGTAAGGCTGTTTCACCTCCTTTGAAAATCTATTGTTTAGTGTAGTCACCTCCATTATCTTAGCTAGATCTTCTGGATAACTTACTGCATCTTCTACATTAACATTTGCTGCTTTACTTTGCACTTTTATAGATGGACAAGGCTTCTTTTCTTAAAACTCATGAACTAGACTCTGCTAGCTTCAAACTTTTTTTCTGAAGCTTCCTTACCTCTCTTAGCTTTCATAGAATTGAAGAGAGTTAGGGCCTTGCTCTGAATTAGGCTTTGGCTTAAGGGAATTTTGTGGCTGGTTTGGTCTTCTATTCAGATGACTCAGAGTTTCTCCGTATCAGCAATAAGGCTGTTTTACTTTCTTATCATTCATGTGTTCACCGAAGTAGCCCTTTTAACTTCCTTCAAAAACTTTTCCTTTGCATTTACAATTTGGTTGTTTGGCATAAGAGGTTTAGCTTTCAGCCTGTCTCAGCTTTTGACACAGCTTCCTCACTAAGCTTATACATTTTTAACTTTTGATTTAAAGTGAAAGATGTGCAAGTCTTCCTTTCACTCGAATACTTGCACATTATTTTAGGGTTATTAATTGGTTTAGTTTCAATATTGTGCCTGAGGGACTAAGGAGGCCTGAGAAGGAGAAAGATGGAAAAATGGTTGTGACTGAAGCAACGAGAAAATACACAACATTTGTTAAGTTTATAAGAAGTATGTTATATGTGTGGTTTGTGTTGCCCTGAAAAAATTATAATAGTAACATCAAAGATCATTCACTACAGGTTTTAATAACAGATATAATAACGAATCAGTGTGAAATACTGCAAGAATTACCAAAATGTGACCCAGAGACATGAAGTGAGTACACGCTATTTGAAAAATAATGTCAACAGACTTCCTTGATGCAGGGTTGCTACAAACCTACAATTTGTAAAAAATGCAGTATCTGAGAAGTATAATAAAAGAAAGATGTGCCTGTACTTACTTGCTAATGGAGCTATGACCATACTGGCATTTTATTAAAAAATTACAAGGAAGGAGATTATATTCAGGGATTCTTTTTGTTTTCAAGACAAAAGTTGCCAAGTTACAAAGGACCCAAGTGTAGCTGGAATGCAAAGGAGTATAATCCTTGTCTTTGAAAAAAGAGCATTTTTGTTTTTAAGATTTTTTTTTTCTATTTCTATAAAGAATGTCATTATTTTGACAGAGATTGCACTGTGTCTTTGGATTGCTCAGGGTATTCTTTTTTGTTGTTGTTGTACTTTACGTTCTGCGGTACATGTGCACACAGGGAGGGGAGCATCACACACTGGGGTTTGTTGCAGGGGGCAGGGGAGGGACAGCAGCGAGGTGGGCAGGTTTGGGAGGGATAACAGAGGGAGAAATGCCAGATATAGGTGACGAGGGGATGGAGGCAGCAAACCACATTGCCATGTATGTACCTATGCAACAATCCTGCATGATCTGCACATGTACCCAAGAGCATTTGTTTTAATCATATGCCATATCAAAGTCAACTTTCTTTCTCCCTCCTTTTCCTTGCTTTTTTTTTTTTTTTTTTTTTTTTTTTGAGAGGGTCTCACTCTGTCACCCAGGCTGGAGTACAGTGGTACAATCTTGGCTCACTGCAAACTCTGCTTCCCAGGCTCAAGCAATCCTCCTACCTCAGTCTCCCAAGTAGCCTGGACTACAGGCATTCTCCACCACGCCCAGCCATCCTTGCTTCTTTACAACATGTCGTTTTTCAACAAATATTTATCAAGTAATATTGTCAAGTAATATTTATGAGCTTGCCTTCAGATGGGCATTTAGCATCATGATGGCACCATCCTCTGTCAATAATGGGAAGGCTATTTCCCACTGTTATTAATCATTAATTCTCCAAATCATTTTAGTATTGTTATTAATACTAATAAGCACAGAGATTAATAAATGCATTCAAACCATGTGTGAATATTAGCTATAGGCTTGTCTGTGCCTACTGTATGTTCAGATTTGTCTTTATATCTGAACTTTGTTAAAAATAAATGACAGTAAAAATGGAACTTATAGTTCAATGAGCTTGACAAATCACTTATTCTGCCATTCATTCTCCATAAAGACCATTGATTATTCCTTGTTTATAGGCAACAGAGCTCCAGAAAACTCAAGTGAATTTAGAACTCAGTTCTTAGTGTGTGAATTATGCTCCTATCTCACCCCTCTTCCTTAGTGGGGCACTTTCCTCCTTCATTTTTTCTTGGGCAGTCTGTACCAGCTGCTTGAGGTATGCAGGAATGTGAGCCAGGTCGAAGTGTACTGCTCTTAAATTTTTGACAGGATGAAGCACAGCTCAAAGTTGCCAATAAAAATGGATTTTTCTACCTTTGTTTCTAAAATTGTGTAATGACAATTTCTAAGGGCCCAAATCATCTCAATTTCAGGAAATATAATAATGAGGGAGCCAGGAACAGTGGCTCACGCCTGTAATCCCAACACTTTGGGAAACCGAGGTGGATGAATCGCTTGAGCCCAGGGCTTCAAGACCAACCTAGGCAACATGGCAAAACCCTGCCTCTACAAAAAACACAAAAAATTAGTTGGGCATGGCAGTGTGTGTCTGTGGTTCCAGCTACTCAGGAGGCTGAAGCAAAAGAATCGCTTGAGCCTAGGAGGCTGTGATCATGCCACAGCACTCCATCATCCTGGGTGACAGAGTGAGACCCTGTCTCAAAAAAAAAAAAAAAAACATAGGGCAGTGTCCCCTCCCAAGAAAAGGAGTTAGATAGGAATAATAGAAAATGTACTCTTAGAATAATAATAGGGTTCTAGCTTCTGCTAGATTAAAAAAAAAAAAAAAAAAAAAAAAGACAATACTCTTTTACAACCTGAAATTACTTTTTCAAGCATGTCTCCAGTTCATTGGCATTGAGGTAAGAGTTAGCAATGCACCTGAGCATTTCTTTCTCTAATGAGCAGGCAGAGAAGTCACAGATCATCACCTGGAGGACTATAAAATAAGCCACAGCTTAGCGAAGGGACCAAAATACATTCAGAGGAAGATGCTATTGGTAAATGTCCTCAAATTCTATAATTTGGAAAAATCCAAGGTATATCTCTGAAAATGTGAGGATTAGAGAACTAGCTAACCTGAATCTCTGTCTTCTGGCAGTATAGACTAGGTAGTTTGAAATCTGAGTAGTTTTTCCATAAAAGCATTTCCTCCCAAACATTTCTTACCAAACTCCCAAATAAATAAGTAAAACAAAATATAATTTTATAATTTTTGAGAAAGATTATAGATTATGGCATTTAGAAAGAAAAGCATTCTGTAGAGTTGGGGAAATCTGGAAGACTCTTGAGGACACAGCTTTGCCAAAGTTGCTGGTTGTCACAAGACTCTTCAAAAACTACTTTTTGGGCTGGGCACAGTGGCTCATGCCTGTAATCCCAGCACTTTGGGAGACCAAGGTAGGTGTATCACGAGATCAGGAGTTCAAGACCAGCCTGGCCAATATGGTGAAACCCTGTCTCTACTAAAAATACAAAACTTAGCTGGGCGTAGTGGCACACACCTGTAGTCCCAGCTACTCAGGAGGCTGAGGCAGGAGAATTGCTTGAACCCAGGAGGCGGAGGTTACACTGAGCTGAGATTGCGCCACTGCACTCCAGCCTGGGCAACAGAGTGAGATTCCGTCTCAAAAAACAAAAAATAAAAAACTACTTTTCACCAGACATCTCTTAGGGCTCTAAGGTGAATATTAATTCAGCAGAAAGATCCTTTCCTGCTACATAGGCAGGAGGTACAGACACAGGGAAGTAGACAGAACACTGCTTGTCTCATTTTCTGTAATATAGTTAATAATGAAGCTCATACTTTCTCAACTTCTAGAAGCCTGGAGGATGAAAGCAGCTCAAGGGTAGGGTGAATGATGGCCTCAGTGGGCCCTTCTTAATGTATCTCAGCACTGAATGTGTGGAGATTCTAGAGAAATAGAAGGCCCTTAGAAAGAACCTCTGTTTCTCTGCCACCATGCTCCTTGCTCCCTCTGCTGGATTGCTTTCTTTTCCTTTCTCTTCCTTGGCTGCCCTTTACTTCAAGGTTTGGGGTATACAGATAGTGGGGTGTGGCTTGGTGAGTGCTCTTCACTTCAGGTCCAAGTGAGGCACTGTTAACATGCTAACTACTTCTCGTCAGTTCTCTCCAAGTTGTGCAAAGCTCCTGATGCCAGATTTCCTAATTTTGCACGTAAAGTCAAAAGAGTTAAGATTTGGTGATGGGGGCAAAGGGCCAGCTATAACAGAAATCAATGGGTATCATGAAAAGGCCACTGGACTTGGGAAAACTGGGTGGCTGTCCTTGCCCTGCCATGTACTTCCCTGTGTGACCGGAGGTGAGATGTTTTACCTCTGGGCCTCAGTTTCTTATTACAAAATGACAGAGAAGACTAGATACCTAAGTTCCTAAGTTTGTGACATTTATGAATTTTTCTTGGCCCTTTGTAAGTAGAATGCTAAATTTAGAGGCTTCCTGTGGTTAAACTGACGTCCAATTCTCAGGCAGCCCAGACTTCCTAGTTCAGAACCCAGTTCCAGATTTTTGTGGGAATGGGGAAAGGTATTAAATGACTCCAATGAATTCTTTCCTGCATAATGCACTGCTGGGGTTGAGACTCAATGAGGTCATCACCTCCAACACACAGAACCCCTCATCATTTCCTTACAGCCAGGCTGGACTTCCAAGGACATCAGGTTGGTGAGGACTGTGAGCATCGTAAAAATCTAAAGAGTCCCTCTAATATGGCACATATATGTTCTTCAACACAGTTTCCTAATTTGAGACCACAAACACATAATCTAATATCCTAAAGCCTGGACAAACTGGGAAGCCCCTGGGCAGACTGCACAGATCTTAAATGTCAGTGCTTTCCTTCCAGAAAGCAAAAGAATGGTCCATACCTTCTTTAATCCATGGGTTGATATATGTGCCTAGGGAACCAGGTTGAATACGTTGGTGATTTTAAATAGCTAAGATCGCCCATGGGCAAACATTCTTTTTTTTTTTCCTCTGCAATAAGCATGCCTTCCTCTCTCCTGGTCCTTTTCTCCTTTCCCAGGCCCCTCTATCAGTGATAATTCTGGCTCTCAGATTATTACAATTGATTAGGTGTAACTGATAGGGTAAAGGTGCCACCCTTCCCAAGGCTATCTATAACGCAAAAGGATCCAAGGAAAAGCGAGGTGGGGAACACCTTGGCAAACCATTTCTGGAAGACAGCCAGTCCCTGCTGTAGGCAAGCCTCATTTTCCTTCCCCCAAATGTTAAAGAGTAAATTCCTCCTATAGCCTTAGGTCTCTTTTCCATCTTTGGTTTGCTTCTTATCATGAGCTATCTTTAGAGTGCCAAATTAGAACGGGGTAGGCAGAGGCAGGCATATGCCCAAAATTGGTAAGACCTGGTTGGGAACAGTTGAAAGCTTTGATATGTGCAAAGAACCATTTGATCAACCCAGTTCTTAATACAGGATACTAAAGTTTAGACTCAAGTTATATGACAATTCAAATATTCATTGTGACATTTCTCTGTACAGAGGCTCAGACTAGTAGAGAACAGTTAGGTAAACAGTTAATTATAAGCTAGTATGTATCACCAATTATGGGTTTTTATAGGGGAATGGCAGGTGGAAGGGACCAGGGAGAGATGATGAGTGATAATGATTATGTAGTCTTTTGGAGGATAGAATTATAAAACTGCTCTTCCTTTCAAGCACCACGATTTTAGGAAGTACTTCATACGGGCTCCACCATTAACATGGGCCAATGGCTTCTGGATACTCACAGTTCAGGCACAATTTCTCCTGAAGACGTTTTACCTTTCCCATCTTTAAGAAATTGTCTGTATGTTCACGAAAGACGGTGACACTTGTATTAATTCATTAAAATACACTACCCACTCCCTGAAATAAACTAAATAAAAAGTAATGAATTCATAGAAGAAAATTTCTCCAAGATTGAAACTAGAGAATATCCTTAGCCTTGCACTTTGAGCTTTGAGAAATGTGTGCCTATTCACCATCCCAACATGAAGAAACCCTGCAGTAGGAAAAATAATTAACACACCATCTATTGCCCATGGAAGGATCAGCTCTGGCTGAGTGGCCAAAGATGGGTGACATCATTATACTCTGCCTTTATTTTTTTCTTCTGACCCACCTGGCTTCCTAATTGGAGGAAAGAGGTGTGGTAAAGGTATATGAAGACCATGGTTTAATTAGACTAGAAAATGCTGTCATAATCTCTGGGGTCATCAGAATGTTTAGCTTTGTCTCCTGGGCCAATATAAGAGCAGTGGGATTTATGATGTGTTGTTTAATGTCTGAAACTACTCTGGTGACCATCAGGGTCAATTTCTTTAATGATGGTTTCCAACGGGCCTTACATTACTTACATTAAGTAAGCCTGGCTGATAACATGACCAAAGAGACATAAAGACCCTGTTGGGAATGACTTTGAGCTCTCAAAGTCAAGATTTCTTACACAAATCTATAAGCTGGAGAAAATGAAGGCAGTGTGGTATATGTGTGCAAATAAGGATACTGCGGAGCTTAAGTATGGAACGTCTCTTGGACCCCCAATGTCATCTGTATTCTCTTTTTCCTCTTGTACTATATCCTTTGCCTGTAAATAAAAGGTTTATTTGATTATGCTGTGTAGATTCTGGTTTTGCAGGGTGGAATATATACAATTACAATATATTTACATATATACAAAATATTAAATCTAAAATGTTAAAATATTTTATATTAAATGTGTAAGACAAATATAAAACATAAAATATTATATAATATTTATAAGCATAAAATATAAAAAATTCTAATTACCAATTACACAGCTTTAGTGAAAAATTGTGTGCTGCTTTCAAGGAATTTCACTTAACTGGATTTCTCACCAAATTAGGGGGCTTAATCTAAAATAAGGGAAATTCCACTGATAGCCCCTCCTCACAAAAAGGAGACAGTAGTAATTGTATCTGTGTGGAACTGGCTCTCAAAGCAGGAGTTTCAAGAAATGTAGAAGAAAAGCACACACACACGAAATTCCCTCACTGTAATTCTCTATGGTCCCTGCCTTCCTTTCACATTCTTAAAGTAGCTTCCAGCCCTTTAGAATAAGTTAAAGATGGAATTCAAATATTGTCCAGGAAAAGAGGAATTATGTAAGGAATATGCTATCTATGCTATTTTTTTTTTTTTTAGCAAATATTAGGCCCAACTGGAATGTTAAACTCTGGTTAAAGATGAGTACACAGGAACTTGAAAGAAAGGGCCTATATAAAAAGCATGCACACACTCAGGCTTAAAAAATTGCTAATATACAAAGAAAAACACACACACACACACACACACACACACACACACACACACCCCTACACACTTAAAATATAGCAAGGAAACCTTAAACTTTTTGGTAATTTTACATGAAACAAAAAAGATTAATTTCTGACGGAAAAAAAAGAGTGACTCAAATTATTTTCCAGACAAGCTGCCCCTTGTATTAAATGGCTATATAAAGTAATAAAAAATGCAAAACCTCTTTGAGTAGTAAGATAAATAGACAAAATCTGGAGCTAGTACATAATTATATATATACCAAACCTCAGGAAATTTATCAATCAAAATTCTTTCAGAAAAGAAAAATCTATTTAAGACTGCTTCCAGCTGATAGGTGAATTACCATTAAAAAATTATGAATGAGGAAGTTATGTCATGAACAAATTAAGTTTAACTAGTTGTGATAACTGGAATTAATAAACTAAAAGGTAAATCATTCTTTAAAAAACTATATATAATAAAAAAAGTTTAAAAGGAACTTCCAAGTTAACAAATTATGACAGGATAAATTCTAAGAGGCACCACAATTGTATATCCTATTAAGAACTCTGCTGCTAACTAAATACAATGCCTTTTTATTACTTAGAATTTTTATTTTACATTTGTTTAAAGAGTGCTTAAAAACTTATTTATCATGTATCACTCTCTAATAACATAAAAGGGGAACAATAAGTTAAATAATAAAGCTATTCATAAAACATTTTCCCACTTTAAGCCAGAATTTTTTGACTCAATATATGACTCATTGCTGTAAATGTCTGAAGTTTTCCACACAGAACAATTCTCTGCACGATTGAGAGAACTGATGATGATGCATAATTTCTTAAGGCAGGAAAATCTCTTGAACTCAGGAGGTGAAGGTTGCAGTGAGCCAAGATCGCACCACTGCATTCCAGCCGGGCCAACAGAGTGAAACTCCATCTCAAAAAAAAAAAAAAACCAAAAATCCATACACACACAAAAAAACAAAACCCAAATTACTTAGAAATTAACTTAACCAGGGAGGTAAAAGACCTCTACAACGAAGACTACAAAACATTTCTGAAGATCAAAGATATAAATAAATGAAAAGATGTATATAAATTGCAAGACAATTTTATTAAACTCTTAATACTAACTAAAATGATCTACAGATTTAATGCAATCCCTATCAAAATCTCAATTTTTTTTTTTTTTTGGAAATAGAAAAGCCCATCCTAAAATTCATATAGAATCTCAAGGGACCCTGTATAACCAAAACAATCTTTAAAATGAAGAACAAAGCCAAGGACTTTTATGTCTAGATTTCAAAATTTACTACAAAGCTATAGTAATCAAAAGAGTATAATACTGCCATAAAGACAGACATACAGACCAATGTAAGAGAACAAAGATTCCAGAAATAAACCCTCACACATGTAGTCAAATTATTATTGACAAGGATAACAAGACTAATTAATGAGGGAACAATCTTTTTAACAAATAGTGTTGAGAAAATTGGATGTCCACATGCCAAAGAAAGAAGCTGGACCCTTACCTAACATCACATACAAAAATAAACTGACATAAACTGAAAATGTATCCAAGACCTAAGTATGATACCTAAAACTATAGAGCTCAAAATAAAACACACAGAAAATTTTTCACAACATTCAATTTGACAATGATCTCTTGGATATGACACTAAAGGCACTGGCAATAGAAAAAATAGACAATTTAGATTTCGTTAAAATTAAAAAATTTTGTATATTAAAATACATTATCAATAGAGTAAAAAGGCAAGCCACAAAATTAGAAAAAATATTTGCAAATCATATATCTGATAGGGGATTAATATTAAGATATATAGAGAACTCCTAAAACTCAACAATGGCAACAAAACAAACAGATTCAAAAGTGGGCAAAGGACTTCCTTTCTCCAAAGGAGATATACAGATGACTGACAAACACATAAAAAGATGCTAAACACTGCTAATTATCAGGGCAAGGGCAATCAAATCTACATCATACCCATTACAATGACCACTAAAAAACAAAAACGTCAAACAAGTGTTGGTGAGTATATGGGGAACTTGTAACTCTTGTATACAGTTGGTGGGAATGTAAAATGGTAGAGCGTCTAAAGAAAACAGTAAGTCAGATCCTAAAAAAATTTTAAATGTACCCTTTAATTTACAAAGAATTACCACATGATCCAGTAAGTCCACATCTAGGGGTGTGTGTGTGTGTGTGTGTGTATGTGTATATCAGCTATACCATTTTACATTCCCACCAACAGTATACAAGGGTTCCAAGTTCCCCACATACTCACCAACACTTCTTGTTTTCTGTTGTTTTTAGTGGCCACCGTAATGGGTGTGATGTGATATCTCATTGCAGATTTGATTTGCTTTTCCCTAATAATTAGTGATGTTGGTCATCTTTTCATGTGCTTGTTGGTTATTTGTATATCTTCTTTGGAGAAATACCTATTCAAGTCCTTTGCCCACTTTTCATGTATATATACTCAAAATAATTGAAAGCAAGGTCTCTAAGAGATTGTTTATACACTCATGTTTATAGCATCATTATTCACAACAGCTAAATTGCTGTAAGCAACCCAAGTGTCCAGATGAGTGAATGGATAAAGAAAATGTGGCATATACATAAAATGAAATATTCTTTTGTCTTAAAAAGGGAGGAAATTCTGACATATACTACAAAGGGAGGAAATTCTGACATATACTACAACACTGATGAACCTTGAGGACATCATGCTATGTAAAATAAGCCGGTCATAAAAGGACAAATGCTGTATGATTCTACTTATATGAGATATTTAGAATACTCAAAATCATAAAGAGAGGAAGTGGAATGTTGGCTGCCATAGACTGAGGCGAGAGAAGAATGGGGAGTTACTGTTTAATGGGTATACAGTTTCAGTTTTGCAACATGAAAAGTGTTCCTGAGTAGACAGTGGTGATGGTTGTGTAATACAAATATATAAATGTGCTTAATAACTACTGAAGTACACTTAAAAATGGTTAAGACAGGAAATTAAATGCTGTGCATTATACCACAATAAAAAATGGAAAAAATAATTAGAAATAACTAGTTAGAACCTACATTTTAAAAAACAATAGAAAAAACTTTCAGAAACAAAATTAAGAATGAGAAAATAGAACTACAGCAATGAGAAATTCAAAGGATTATGAGAATAAATCATAAATTCCTATGCCAATATATTCAAAAATCTGGATGAATGGCTCATTTTTTTAGCAAAACATAAATGATCAAGAGTGAACCAAGAAGAGGAAAAAGGAGATAGAGAATGATGTGAGAGGGGGAAAAAATGTATCTTAAAAAAAGTGCCAAGCCTAGGGAATTTTACTAGTGTGTTCTGTTAGAAATTCAGGAACACATAAAGCTGATGTTTTAAAAATCTTTCCAGGACACCAAGCCCAATGGGAGTTAGTAGCATCCGTATGGGATTGTTAGGAACAGGGGTTGATAAATCTCCAGCAGGATTAAATGTATGACTTGCAAAGTCAGAAAGTTTCCGTTTTCTTGACAGCCACAGGGTAATACTTAAAGCAACTAAAACAGCAATGAGGGCAGTTCTGCAGGACTGTTGGTGGACTGCCATGATTCTATTTTAGCAAAATACCACCTTCTCATTACATTCATACTTGAAATAGAAATTTATTGGCTTTAAAGCTTTGTATTTTAATTTGTAAATGTTTTGGTTTTCACATAAAAAGTATAGACAGTTTATTCTTCCTATTATGTTTGTATGTATTTAAATAAGAGTGAAGTAGAAAAAAGTCCACATTGACATTTATATTTTTTTCCTTTAAAACGAAGTTTCAGAAACTCTGCTCTAGGTTTTAGAGAAAAAATATCACTCTTCATTTAGCTTGACTTTTTCTGCCTCTTCTCCCCACAGGAAAGGTAGATAGATGTTCATGGGAAAAATCAGGACATAGATAAAGGAAAAAGGATCCAAAGAGGATATGGGCTATTTAATCGAGCCTATTGGGTCTATACAGAAAAGCAAAAAGATTCTTTGCAGCTCCACCAAGTCTAGTCCATCTTACAAGTGACAAGGCTTCCACGTGGGACGCCAGAGGCAAAAAAGCCTTAAGTTATAGAGTAATTCTGACAAGTTATCCCCTCTGTATATGAATCTTGAAAACCTATGGCAGCAAGATGCAGCTGGCCAAGAATTTGAGATCTTGGGTCTAAGCCATCTTTCTCTCTATAACGAAGAGCTGGGTTGCTGCTTTCCCTCAGATTTAGGCACAGTCCTGGACGGTTCAGTCCCAAGACCAATGACAGAACTAGATCAGGTAATTCGCTACAGGCCACACTTGTGGTACAACCAAAGGCTATGCAGGAACTATCAAGGGAAGAGATTCAGTGCATTATGTGTAGGTCATAACTGAGCAGAAGAGCATCTAAAAATAGAAAGGGACTTTAGAAATCACTTAGTCCAACTTGTATACCAATGAAGAAATCTCTTCCTAAAATTTCAGTGATCACTTACTACTATTCTCTATTACTCTTCAGGAAGGTTTTTTACTGTTGAAAAGTAATGTATTATGGAAAAATCTTTATTATAATAAAATAATGACCACTACTGTATAAATCTCACTGTAGTTTGATTCTCCCGAACAGAAAAAAAAATCTACTTCCTTTTGCACATGACAATTGCTCCTCTTCAGGTTATACTATCCCAATTTCAGGAGCATGCAGGATATAGTTTCCAGACCTCTGATCTTAAAACAGTGGTGCCCACAAGACCTCCAGTGGATACACATCAGAACTTCACATCTTAAAAGAAAATACTTTTCAGATTGAGGGGGTAGGTTTGCAAGTTTGTTACATTGCGTATATATGGTATATTGTGTAATGGTGAAGTATGGCCTTCTAGCGGACCCATCACCCAAACAGTGAAAATTGTACCCAATAGATATTTTGCCAACCCTCATGCCCTTCTTATCTGATATGGTCAGGCTTTGTGTCTCCACCCAAGTCTCATCTTGAATTGTAATGCCCATAATCCCCAGGCTTTCAGGGAGGAAACAAGTGGAGGTAATTAGATCATGAGGGCAGTTTTCCACAGGCTGTTCTCATGATAGTAAGTTCTCGTGAGATCTGAGGGTTTTATAAGCATCTGGCTTTTTCCATTGGCACTCTCTCTCCTGCCACCTTGTGAAGAAGGTGCCTGCTTCTGCTTTGCCTTCAGCCATGGTTTTAAGTTTCCTGAGCCTCTTCCCTGGCCATGCAGAACTGAGTCATTTAAACCTCTTTTCTTTATAAATTACCCAGTTCCAGGTATTTCTTTATAGCAGCATGAGAATGGAAGAGTACACCACCTTTCTCACTTTGGAATCCTGTGTCCATGTGGATCCAGTTTAGCTGCCACTTGTAAATGAGAACATGTGGTATTTGATTTTCTGTTTCTGAATGATTTCATTTAGGATAATGGCTTCCAACTGCATCCACGTTGCTGTAAAGTACATGGTTTCATTATTTATGGCTGCAAAATATTCCATGGTGTATATGTACCACATTTTCTTATTCCAGTCACCACTGATGTACACTCAGGTTGAGTCCATGATTTTGTTACTGTGAATACTGCTGAAATGAACATACCAGCACAGGTGTCTTTTTGATAAAATGATTTCTTTTCCTTTGGGTAGATACCCAGTAGAGGGATCGCTGCGTCGCTAAGAATTTAACATTTTTAGTTCTAGCACATGCTCTTGTGCTCTCACCTTTCTCTCCCTCTCATTAAGTGGCAAGTTAACATATGTAAACTTAACTTTGTGCAAAAAATGCTTTCCAAAGAAGAAGGCGAGGAACAAAATTGTAAATAAGAAAATCAATCTCCATGCACTACTGAAATCTGCTATTTAATGTATTCTGTATGTGATACCTTTGTAAGAAATTTTTTGTAACTTTTATGCTTTATAAGATAAAAACGCTTTATATGCCATATTTCCTAAAAGGTCCTGCTGTACCTTATTTCCCTTACCTTTAAAATGAATAGCCATATAGATATAATCTTCTTGTTTCATATAACTGATGAAAATGCCTGTTATTCTTAGAAGTCAAGATCTACTTAAAGAGAAAGTTTAAAAGTTGTGTGGGTTTTTGTCTCACTCCATTTTTTAAGATTAAAAGTACTCCACATCCCACCCTATATGACAGAGTGACAACAGAAGACATAGGTTTAATAATTATTTTAATTACAAATTTCCACCAATTCTTGCCAGTCATATTATTGTGGATATCACAAATGAATTACAAGACAGTATAACCTTATATTCATCTGCATGAAAATTAGGAGAAAGGAGAGAAGAAATGTATAAGTTGTCTGAAAATGATACCACAAAGCTCATATGTACAGTATGGTAGTCTGTAAATATACAGGCCTGCCAGTTAATGCCCATTCTTTTATCATCACCCAGCTGCAAGACCCTGGGAAAGTCACTTACGTTTTCTCATTTTTAAAATCATCTATCACCTGACTTCTCTATCTACGAGAGTTAACTGGCTGCATGCAAAACACCATGAAAAATACCATGTACTTATAAGTGTGAAGTAGTACTGTAAAATGACTTATTTATTACTGGTCTATTTTTATAGTAGTAATATTCATATGTCAGCAAAAGTCAACATGTTTGGAAAGTGATCCTTTTGAAAGGATCCCTTTTAAAGCTACTAGGCATCTGCTTTACTGACAATCTCGTGTAATTCTGAAGCCAGTGTCTCAACTCTTGGAAAGATATACAATACTCACAGCTTGAATTAATAACTAATAAAATGCCCTCTTATTCTCCAAAATGTAATCATTCAGGAGCAATGACGTCAAGATTTTGTCATACTCAAACTGTGGAGGAAAAGGCCCCATCACGGCTTAAGTGATTTAAAAAACAAGTGGTAACTATGGTGACTAGGGAACCCACATTTAAAACATCAAAAAATTATTACAAAAATCAAATTTCCCATGAATTTCTAAAAATTAAAATTCTCAGATTTTGTGTCTGAGAAACTGCTTCTTCAGCAAAATATTTAGCACAGACTACATTATCCCAAATCTATGGTATGACCAGGTATTTAGGTCCTTCAACCAACATTTTTAGAAAGAGTTCCATTGCTCTTTACTTGCAAAATGACTATCTCTAGGGCCTCAAAATTCAAAGGACAACCTAGATATTTATTATGTTAAAAAAAGGAAGACTTTGGCATGTAGACTAGAACTACATAATTGTGAGTATCTAGCAAATTGATCTCTATTTGTATATTTATAGGGTATAGCTAATGTGATTATTACAAGTTTTTTGGAAGCTTGGAGGCCAAGGAAAATAATCTGCAAATATAGCTTGTTGATTTATCAAGTGTTCTTCATATTGTTACCCCTATATCAGTTCCTTAAAATTTCTTAGCCTTTTACTCTAAGCCTTCGATGGAACCATTTAGGGAGTGGCTAGATATATGCAAAGAATATTATGATTTAGAAACATTTCTGGCTTATCAAGGTAAAAAGATAAGTATTACAAACACTGAAAATGTGAAAATAAGATTTGAGAGAGCTGCCAACTATGTGGGTACCAATTAGAAAGCATCTTCATCTGACTCATCACTCTTGGGTTTGGTAAGTCTTTCTAGTTCTTCTCCATCCTAAAAGGAAACATGAAGTCAGTAATTACAACAAAACTGGAAATGTAGCATTTTTAATGAATACTAAAGGGAAACCTTACTAACAATGACTTGTATTCATTATATCATTAAGCTAGAGATATAACCTGGTCAAATTAAATAAATATTCAAGTTGTTGGAAAGTTAACTATAGAGGTATGAGAGGATAAAAAAGTGAAGTGCACTCAGTATGCAAAATTTCAAAGCTAACATGAGCAAAGTGAGGAGCACCACCTGCTGGTCTTGCAGAAAGAGAAATAGGCTTTCACAGGCTTTGTTACCTATATAGATTTTCTTTTACTTAAAAATTAGAGCAAACAGCATTATCAGCTGCCGAAAAAGAATACAGGACTTCTGGATGTATACTCTGGCTAAAGAAGGTTATCTGAAACTCAAGATCCTAAATTTTTCATCTTGAGAATTTGTTGTATCACGACAGAGGCATTACACCCAGGGAAGCTCTGCCATGAATGTCAATAAACAGTAGATTGATTTTCTCAGAGTGAAATGTTCATTGTATAAAATATTTCATATTTTGTGTGTTCATGAAAACTGTAAAGCTAGATGTCTATTTACTTAAACATGTTTAACTTCTTAATTCAATCTTCAAAAGATCATTAATTTGCTAATAATATGATTGACAGAGCCTTCCAAAACAATTGCAAACAACTCGGAGATATTCAGAATAACTGCATAAGCATTTTTCTAGAAAATATTTTCCTCCTACTTGCCTTGCAAGGATCCTTTTGAAAACTACCTTTCTAGTGAAATAAACAAACCCTGACTTTCGGGCACACTGGCTTGTGAACAACTACAGGGAAGACTTAGAAGTCAGGCTTTCTATTCAACAAGACTTACTATTATAAAAGACCATCTTCTCTCACAAATGAGCTTATTTCCCTAACTATGGTGGAATATAAAGAGCAAGAGACTAGGAGCAGACATCAGTGTAGTACCAGTTCTTTCATTTATTATCGGTAAACCATTTTGCCTGTTTCTTCACTTGTAAAACTATGGAGACAGGACAAGACAACTTATGAGGTATCTTCCAGGTGTATAATTATGTAGTATTCTATGATATAACACATAAGGTCCTTGAGACTGACTTATACTTTTTCTCTATCCCTGGCAGCATTTATCATGAGCCCTTGCAAACATCAGAAGTCCAATGAATGTCTGTTGATTCAGTTTTAAAAGTCAGAGATCCAATACATTCTTTGACAAATTAGCACTGATTTTTTTTTCCCCTTGAATTAACTATGCTTTAAATTTGGGGAGAACAAGCAAAAAGGAGGACCCTCACAAACTTACCCCACTGGAACGCTCCCAAAGATTGCCACTTAGATCTCGGATCCTTTCTTGCCTAGGTGTGTATTCTGGACCTTGAAGTTTGCTGGCATTATAAATAAATATAGAGAGAAGGACTGATGGCGCTTCCAAGAAAAATTCCAAGGAGGGCCTGAAGTCAAAGACCAGGACAGACACTGTTGTGATGATGACAGTGGTAACCTGGGCCATCAAGACATGAAACATGTTATCCAGGAACTTCAGAATGAAAGCCACTGAAAGGCCCTGGAATGCAGTTACAAAAATAAGGGCTACTGAAAATGCATTGTGGCCATAAAAAAATCCGCAGTTCTTAATCTGATCACGGTTACTCCTTTGAAGGCCCAGAGTCAGCCCATTAAATAGAATGCCAAAGAAATAGAGTTTGCTGTTCTGTATGAAGATGCTTTCAGTGAGCTGGTTCCCTTCCTTCAATATCTTTTCATTATAGATATTAGCCATTGAAGAAATAAAACACTGGACTACAATAAGAACATGGCCCAAGCCAAGACGGAGGTGACTGAAAACCCTGGCTGTGGTGTTCCATTTAGCTTCAGTAAAAGTCCACTCCTTTGTTGTACAATTGTCTTTCCTGGGACACTCACTCCTGAAAAGAAGGCAGGAATTGGATGGGCTGAAGAAGGCATCGTGATGAAATCCATGTCCTGCCAAGTTGTGCTGTAAAGTTTTAGTCCCGGCAGTCAAGGACACGATAGACAAAAATAGAATCAGGAGGGAAGCCCACTGGATCCAGTTTAGATGCCTCCTGTTCAAGGATGAAAAACAAAATTTTACTACTGTTTTCCCCCCATATCAATAGTTTCTACTGAAAACTGAGACACTTGAGTACTTGGTTGAATAAACTGTACCATTTTTGCTAGCATTTCCTATAATTCAAGTTCATTTTTTATAACATGTGCCCCTTAAGGCTACTCAAGTCATTTCCCTTCTTTGTAGGTTTCCTTTTAACCTACAGGTTTTTTTGTTTGTTTTTAAATATTTATTTTATTGCGTTTTAGGTTTTGGGGTACATGTGAAGAACATGCAAGATTATTGCATAGGTACATACTTGGCAATGTGGTTTGCTGCCTTCCTCCCCATCACCTATATCTGACATTTCTCCTCACGTTATCCCTCCCCAACTCCCCACCCCCCACTGTCCCTCCCCTAGTTCCCCACCACAGACCCCAGTGTGTGATGCTCCCCTCCCTGTGTCCATGTGTTCTCATTTTTCAACACACGCCTATGAGTGAGAACAGGCAGTGTTTGATTTTCTGTTCTTGTGTCAGTTTGCTGACAATGATGGTTCCCAGGTTCATCCATGTCCCTACAAAGGACACAAAATCATCGTTTTTTATAGCTGCATAGTATTCCATGGTGTATATGTGCCACATTTTCCCTGTCCAGTCTATCATTGATGGGCATTTGGGTTGGTTCCAGGTCTTTGCTATTGTAAACAGTGCCGCAATGAACATTCGTGTGCATGTGTCCTTATAATAGAACGATTCATAATCCTTTGGATATATACTCAGTAATGGGATTGCTGGGTCAAATGGAATTTCTATTTCTAGGTCCTTGAGGAATCACCATACTGTCTTCCACAATGGTTGAACTAATTTATGCTCCCACCAACAGTGTAAGAGTGTTTCTATTTCTCCACATCCTCTCCAGCATCTGTTGTTTCCAGATTTTATAATGATCGCTATTCTAACTGGCGTGAGATGGTATCTCAATGTTTTGATTTGCATTTCTCTAATGACCAGTGATGATGAACATTTTTTCATGTTTGTTGGCTTCATATATGTCTTCTTTTGTAAAGTGTTTGTTCACTTTGCCCACTTTTGAATGGGCTTGTTTGTTTTATTCTTGTAAATCTGTTTTAGTTCTTTGTAGATTGTGGATATTAGCCCTTTGTCAGATGGGTAGATCGCAAAAGTTTTTCCCCATTCTGTTGGTTGCTGATTCACTCTAACGATTGTTTCTTTTGCTGTGCAGAAGCTGCGGAGTTTGATTAGGTCCCATTTGTCTATTTCGGCTTTTGTTGCCAATGCTTTTGGTGTTTTAGTCATGAAGTCCTTGCCTATGCCTATGTCCTAAATGGTTTTGCCTAGGTTTTCTTCTAGGGCTTTTATGGTGTTAGGTCTTATGTTTAAGTCTTTAATCCATCTGGAGTTAATTTTAGTGTAAGGTGTCAGGAAGGGGTCCCATTTCTACTTTCTGCACATGGCTAGCCAGTTTTCCCAACACCATTTATTGAACAGGGAATCCTTTCCCCATTGCTTGTTTTTGTGGGGTTTGTGAAAGATCAGATGGTTGTAGATGTGTGGCATTGCCTCCAAGGCCTCTGTTCTGTTCCATTGGTCTATATCTCTGTTTTGGTACAAGTATCATGCTGTTTTGATTGCTATAGCCTTGTAGTATAGTTTGAAGTCAGGTAGTGTGATGCCTCCAGCTTTGTTCTTTTTGCTTACAATTGACTTGGCTATACGGGCTCTCTTTTGGTTCCATATGAAGTTTAAGGTGTTTTTTTCCAGTTCTGTGAAGAAGGTCATTGGTAGCTTGATGGGGATAGCATTGAATCTATAAATTACTTTGGGCAGTATGGCCATTTTCACGATATTGATTCTTCCTAACCATGAGCATGGAATGTTTCTACATCTGTTTGTGTCCTCTCTTATTTCATTGAGCAGTGGTTTGCGGTTCTCCTTGAAGAGGTCCTATACATTCTTTGTTAGTAGTATTCCTAGGTATTTTATTCTCTTTGCAGCAATTGTGAATGGCAATTCGTTCTTGATTTGGCTCTCTTTAAATCTGTTACTGGTGCATAGAAATGCTTGTGATTTTTGCACATTGATTTTGTATCCTCAGACTTTGCTGAAGTTGCTTATCAGTTTCAGGAGATTTTGGGCTGAGACGATGGGGTCTTCTAATTATACAATCATGTTGTCTACAAATAGAGACAATTTGACTTCCTCCTTTCCTAATTGAATACCCTTTATTTCTTTTTCTTGCCTGACTGCTCTGGCTAGAACTTCCAATACTATATTGAATAGGAGTGGTGAGAGAGGGCATCTTTGTCTAGTGCCAGATTTCAAAGGCAATGCTTCCAGTTTTTGCCCATTCAGTATGATATTGGCTGTGAGTTTGTCGTAAATAGCTTTTATTATTTTGAGATACATTCTATCAATGTCTAGTTTATTGAGAGTTTTTAGCATAAAGGGCTGTTGAATTTTAACATGGCCTCATTTCTACCTCTAGAGCTTATCTTGGACCTCTGGCACAACCCCTGGTTACCCAGGTTGAGAATCTCTACTATAACTTTATAGTAAAAGATAAATCTCTACTATCTTGGACCTCTGGCACAATAATTTTTATCTTACTATAAAGTTATAGTAGAGATTCTCAACCTGGTTTCCCAGAACCAGAAAGAATGTAGATGAGCTTCAGAAATCTTGTATATAGATGAATTTCCCCCTATGCCTGAGATCCTTCAAAGCTTTTTCAAATCTTTAAAGGTGTCCCTAACCCAAAAAAGATTTAAAGGAGAAGGCTAGCTCTAGATCCATGGCCTAATCATAGAGCATTAAACAGCAAACTGCTAGTTGACATAGCAAAGAAAAATGATGTTTTGGGTAGTATTTCAATTTACAAAGTCCTAACAATCCTTTATTTATTTTCCTTAGCAACAAACTTGTGAGATATAGAGGGCGTCTGTATTATTCCATTTTGCCAATTCATTCAGTTCAACAGATGTTTAATAAGCAGCTACTATGTGCCAGGCAATCTGGGGAGATAAAAGATGTTCAAGATGTAATTCTATGTTCAAGGAATTTATGCTTTAATAGTGAGAAAACTATAAAGCTAAATGATTTCAGTATGTGTGAAAAGTGATTAATGGAACAAGTGGAGTATACTGAGGAAAACTAGAATCTGTAAATAGGTATTGCTTCTAAGAGGAAATCACACTTGAGCTAAAAGATGAAACAGGCAGAGGGAAGAGTCTCTATGCAAAAGCAACAAGAATGTACAAAGAAAAGAGGAATATCTCACTCTCATTGGAGTTGTCAGAAGGCCTCTTGGGGGAACAAAATCTTGATATTTGAAGATCAGTTAGTTAGGTGAAGAAGGGGAACACCAAGAAAAAAGAGGAACATAAACAAATGCAAAAGTGTAAAGCAATAGGTGAGAACCAGAAGTTACAAGAATTTTTACATCATTGAGCATTTACTAGGCACCTACCATGCACTTTGGCATTCCTGCTCTAAGGGAGGAAACAGTTCTAACAGGTTATCTGATTTCCCCAAGGTCATGTACTTAAAGACTAAGGAAGGAATCTGATCCATGGTTTTGTATGTCTTCCTTCTGCATCATCACACCTCCTAAGTGTAATTCTAAGTTTCCAGGATGCACATATAGGAAGTTGTGTCTGATTTCACCAATGCTTCTATAAAGCTTCATACTCTGAAACTGCTAAATGGACAAACCAGACTAGGTAGCAGCATACCTGTGCACACTGTTACATGTTTTCTCATACATATATAATTTTCAAATAACCACATCTAGAACGTGGTGATGGGGTTAGCACAGCCCTATGCCATCAGATGAACGACCGTGAACTAATCACTTAAATTTCTGAAGGTGCAGCTGGTATACATTAAGTAGTAGAAAGCAAATAGAATGACAACAGAGATGAAAAATGGGTGCCCATTAAAAAAAAAATTCTATAATTAATTACTGCAAATCACATACAAGTGAGGCAATGACATAATGTACAAATCCTTTAGAAGTTTTCTAGCAGCTATAAATTTTTCACTAATATTGATATTAAGAAAAAAGAATTGAAAGAAATCCTTAAGCTAAATAATACCTTCTGTAAACAATTACTCGTTCAAGGTAGTGTTCTAGGGGAGGTAAAATTTATTAAGGATTAAGCTAAAAATTAAAAACAGTAGATTTTTAAGAAACAAAATAAAGCTGAATAAATTACCCTGTAAACTCTGCTGACAATCTGAAATGGCGATAGAGTCTACATAACCAAATGTGTTCTTCACTTTAACTGATACAACACAGTGGAAGCTTACTTCACTCATCTCTCCACTGCCCCAGTAAAACATAGTAATGGATGCTCAGAGCTGAATGCCTGTGGCTAGAAGGCTACTCTTCCCGAGGGCCTCTGCTCCCAAGTGAATTGTTTGCTCACAGAATCTGGTTCTTAAATGTGTTTTTGCCAGCTGATTTCACTGCTGTCACTATATAATGATTACATAAGTGATAAACTATGAGTAAAAGACAAGAAGCTGTTTTTATGGAAACTAAGCTGAACACATTAGGAAGACTCACAAATCATTCAGAAGATAAAAAGCTGCTTTCTAATAACATATAGGTGAGCTAAGGAATTTAAATCAGTTACATATACGCAAAGGGTGGGCTTTAGTTCAGCATCAGAATGATGAATACATGTACATTCACATATTTTAAAATTGTTTAGATATTTTATATATATACTCATGTATATGATTCACCACTATGAGTTTTCCTAGCAACTAACCAATAGGTTCAAATTGTGTCAGATAAGAGCACTTCTACTATATTTGGTGGTAGTAGACTAAGGCAGAGTATAAAAACAATTAAATGGAAAGACTCACATAATATTGTTTTCTCAAGAAACTGTAAAAAACATATTTCTTAGTAGCACAGAGAGAGTGACAAGGGGCAGATTTATAATGAGAAATCATAGAGAAAATTTATCAAGTGAATGATTCTGGAGAAATTCTTATACTACCACTGAGTAGCACTTTTCTTTGTTCTTCTGCTGTTTCAGACAGTAACTAAACTTTACCCTTACTTCGTAGACATCTATCATGTTTCAAAATGTATTTTTAAATAATTTTTAAAAATTATTTTTCCATACCTTTTCTTTGAGGAAATCCGAGAAACATATACACATTCTTTAGGTAAAAATAAGTTCTGGTCTTAGTTATCTTTTGCCTCCAAATCTCAATGTTTAGGTTAGTATTATTTCCCAAAACCAAAGCAAACAAGATTATACAACTTTGCTTAAGTTACAAGCAAACCAGTAAGGCAGGCTACAAGGTATAATGCCTGCTACCAGTTTCTACCATAAACCAGTGGCTTATACTTCAAAGAACAAATCTGCACATTCATAGAAGGTTTCTTTAGAAAAGACAAAAGGACATTTAGATGACAATATTTTTCTTTTTCCCACTTTCAAATTCCTCCAAGCAATCCTTGCAATAGTTACCAGACTTACTATTTCCTGCTTTTGTATAGCCTTATATTTGTTTAAAACATTTAAAAATTATTTATTTTTATTTTTTCTTTTTTAAACTCTTTATTATTTTATTTTATTTTGTAGCCTTGTATTCTTTACTTGTATGGGAAAGCAATTTGATAGTTCTGCTCCAACCAAGTATAAGACAACAGATTTAATGAAAAGTGGCAAACAAAGAACATGTTATAGAACTATTAAGCTGCTACTCCTAGGTCAAAATTTCATGGCAAAGGGGAAAAGGACCATCAAATTATTCACAAAGAGTAAATTAAATAGGGAAAGCCAATGCACACCACCAACTTCAAAAAGATCAAAATAGAACAAAGTTGACTTCAAAATGCAAAATAAACAAAATGTAAAATAATAATATATCAATGAGTTATTTTTCAGCTTTAAAGAAAGGAAATCCTGTCACATGCTACAACATGGATGAACCTTGAAGACAATATGCTAAGTGAAATAAGCCAGTCACAAAAAGACGAATATTGTATGATTCTATTCATATGAGGAATTTAAAATAGTCAAATTCATAGAAACAGAGAGTGGAATGATGGTTATCAGGGGCTTGGGTGAGGTGAGGTTAGGAGAGATGTTTAATGGACTTAAGAGTTTAAAATCTGCAAGGTGAAAAAGTTCAATATCTACTTCACAACAATGTGGCTGTATTTAACACTACTGAACTGTATGTTTAAAAACTGTTAAGATGGTAAATTTTTTAAATTTTTTACAATTAGAAAAAAGAGTTAAAAAATGTAATAAGGTCAGGTGCAGTGGCTCACACCTATAATCCCAGCACTTTGGGAGGCCGAGGTGGGCAGATCACCTGAGGTCAGGAGTTTGAGACCAGCCTGGCCAAATAGTGAAACTCTGTCTCTACTAAAAATACAAAAATTAGCTGGGTGTGGTGTTGTGCCCCTGTAGTCCCAGCTACTTGGGAGGCTGAGGCACGAAAATTGCTTGAACCCAAGAGAAGGAGGTTGCAGTGAGCCGAGATGGTGCCACTGTACTCTAGCCTGGTGAAAAAAAAAAAATTATTTTCCAAAAAAAAAAAAAAAAAAAAAAAGTAATAAAATACTTAAAAGGCATTCTCATAAAATACAATATTAGATTTATTAGTACATTATTTTCCAAGGATTCAAAACAGAGAGATATCAACAAAGCAAATAAGAATCAATATTATCCCTCTGAAAACAAGACATAAAGTATGTAGACTTTTTTGAACTTTAATTCATACCAGTGTTATTACTAAAATTAGAAAAATGTAATCAATATTATTACAATTAGTATTAAAAGCAAATATTTAAAATTTATAGCATAAATAGATTTAGATTTAGTTAAACTTAGAATTAACTTTCTTAATACAAATAGTTAAATGCTTAAATATTAAAAAGAAATACTTACCATGGGGTAGAACTAGAGCTACTGGCCAACTTCAGATCACACAATACATACTTTTAGTCTCATCTTCAGTAAATTCAGTTTTAAATGGACGTAATTTTGACGTAATACTTTTATACTATACAACTTCAGTATAATACCATCAGTACTCATTTAAAGTAAATGACAAGCACTTTAAAAAAAACATGTTTTTGAGACCTGTACTCCCTTATTAGTGATCCTTCAATCATCTTGGAATATGGAAATAATCTTCGAGCCATTTTACTTATCTGCACTCAAGCAGATCTTGTTTACTTAAAAATGTTTATATTATTCAATGGTCCTCTTGGAGATAGTAAAAATAGGCGATAACATTTTTAAAAGCTTAAAAATTTATCATTCTTCACTATAATTTTGACTAGATTCTTCACACAAATCCTCTGCTAGTTAGTGCTTAAATCATATCCTCATCTCAAGTAGTTTAATAAAAAATTTGCCATTATCTATCATCTCCAAACTCCAAATTACAAATATATTAACAATCTTAGAAACCATTTGGTTCCCTATTAGTGAAGAAAGATTTTGCATAAAAAGCTCATTAATTCTTTGTTCAAAATCTGGCACTAAATATAAAAATACTAATTAAAACACAGTCAATTACCTTATTTTTGAGATGCTCAAGATATTTCATTCATCTTATAGCAGAAGATGTACATGGACTACAACTAGAGCTACCTTCTACATGGCTTAAACGTGCCCAATACACAAAGCCAACTAGGAACAAAATGCTGGCCTTGGGATTCTGAGGGTTCAGTGTTCTGGGTATATCATCTGAAACTGGTCTGTGTTAAAGTATGATATATGTTTTCACAGCAAGTTACTTACTTCAGCACTATCCTGAATAGAAGAGCTGTTGTTATAATGCTAAAATTTGAGAAGATAACAGCCATGGCCTAGAAAGAAAGAGAAGATAGAGTTACAATTTCAAAGTACTGACCTCAGAAATTTCCTAGCTTGGCAGTTCACCTAACTAAAAAAGCTTTTTGGTCAAAACACAGAGGGGGTTATTAGGGGAGCCACTTCACTTGAGGATTAAATTCCATTTTTGATGCTTGTCAAATTTATGCAAATATGACCAAATTATTGTTAATAATATCAAATATGATCAAATTATTACATAAGCATTGCCTGTGTAAATAATCTTTATGTACAGATCTGAAATTACTTATATATTCTAAAGGTTTAGGTGTAGAAATGACAGTTATTATGCTTATGAAGCCTACTTTTCAAAGTTCTCAAAGTGCCTTAAAGATTTTTAATGCTGTTTCTATGGTCACATAGAAGGTAGGTACTGTTTGGCCCATTAACATAGTAAGAAAATTGAAATACAGATTATTTTTAAGCATCTTTACCATTCTAGGAATTGTATCAATTTTCCTGGCTGCACTCCAGTAACTCAATACCAAACTCATACTTGACAGTACTGTGCATTGACTCAAGTTGTTCTAAACACTTAGAAATGTATCAGCCAGATTTTGTTACTGTTGGTTTTTATAACTGTTTGTTTTTATAACTGTTTTTAAAAACTGTTTGTTTTTATAACTGTTTGTTTTTATGAATACTCTCACTCATGAGAGTATTAATCTGAACATGTATGTATTATGCTCAGAAAGCATGAAATTCCATCATTGCTCCTGATAAATAGATCTGACAATAGTAGTAATTTTTTAACACAAATCTTAGGATGTAGTTCATTCTACCTTTCTGCTTGTTATCACTTTAAGGTGATTAAATCCCCAAAAGATATTAACAGTCATATATACCCACTAATTAAAGCAAACATGGCTAATATTCAGCTAAATTAAAGATAAGAGCAAACTCAATAAAAAATGGCAACAACTCCAAGAACATAACATTGTTATTTTTCTATTGAATATTTACGGGAACCACCATTTTAAGGTTTTCTCAGTGTGCTTCTCTTTAGACAAATGCCTCTGAACCCCTAGTTAGGAGATGAGTAAGAGGAAAAGAGGAAAGTTAAGTGTGGAAACAGTGGCCTTAATGAATCACATTAAGGGCAGTGCAAAAGTACCTAACCATGCAACCTGACTGGCTTAATGAATTCTGAAAATTCTGAAAACTCTTTCTACGCAAGAGGATAAAATAAATAAAACATCAGAGCTTTCTGCCCCAAACCTTCCATGCATCTCTATTTAATTCCTTAAATAAACATAGGCACAACAATACACAGAATATGCATGAGTTTTATTCTGTAAGATAAATGGTTGTACACAATCAGGAAGGAAGAGCAAAGCAATAAGCTGGAAGAATAATAAGGAAGTTGCCATTTTGCTCTGGTACTGGGGGACACAGAAAAGATATACAAATTCAGAGCTAATGTGTTGGATATGATAAAATACAATAAATATTTACTTATCGAATTTGAATAATTATGTTGTTGGGGATGGCAATTCTCTAAAAAGTAAGAATTTAGGAGAGGAAAGATGTCTAGATGGACTGGCGACTTATTAGCAACATGCATTACAGAGCTGAGAAAAAAACTTCAGGTGATCAACGGGCCCAGTTCCCTGCCTTTGGCTGTGTCCCACCCAAATCTCACCTTGAATTTTAATAATCCCCACATGCTAAGGGCCAGGCCAGGTGAAGATAATTGAATCATGGTGGCGGTTTCCCCCACACTGTTCTCATGGTAGTGAATAAGTTTCATGAGATCTGATGGTTTTATAAATGGGAGCTCACCAGCACAAGCGTTCATGCCTGCAGCCACATAAGACGTGAATTTGCTCCTCATTTGCCTTCTGCCATGACTGTAAGGCCTCCCCAGCCATGTGGAACTGAGAGTCCATTAAACGTCTTTCCTTTATAAGGTACCCAGTATCAGGTATGTCTTTATTAGCAGTGTGAGAACATATTAATACAGTTCTATATTGAGCCCTCCTTTTCATCCCACCCTAAAACTGATTTGGTTATATTTAAGCAACTTCACAGAGAAGACTGGTAGCAATAAAAATTCTATTTGTAATCAAATGCCTGAACTTACTTTTTAAAGAAATTTAAAACACATTTTGGTAAAAATAAATCTTCATTTTATAAAATATTAAGGAGAAAAATACATGTGACCTATTATGACCCAAACTGAGTAATAGGTGAAAGCAGAAAAGCAAGTCCAGTTCAGATTACTAATGGCTTTCTAAATTGACACTAAGGATGCCAAGAAAGATGAGAAGTATTTGCAGCATCATCAGTTATAAATGGCATTTCTAGTTGGGAAGACACAAGCCTTACCCTTGAAGAACTTGTTGGTTAAATGACAGGACTAGCAGAAAAGAAAACCATACAGATAAAATTCATATAAACTACATTAAAACAGGTATAAGAAAGGTTCATTGAGTGTGTAACTTTCTGAGTTAATGAGGGAAGTTTTCTTGGATGGAAGTCCTGGATGCTGAGATTAATATTAGAGGTTAGTGGCCATAGGATGTCTCAGAAAATAGGCATACTATTTTACATAAAAAGAGGTGGCTTCAGATTCCTTGGTCTAGGGATCAACTCCCCCATAGTAGCCCAATTTGATACAGTAATTTTGACCATTTAGAGAATCTGGCATGCCTATTGATAAAGTACTCGGATAATTCTGGGAAAATCTCAGGAAGGCCAGTGAGGGCGAGGAGAAATTAACAATGCCAACAAAAATGATTAAAAAAAAATTCATTCTGGGATTTATTTCTCCATATCTTTTCAATGATATTTTCTTTGTCATATTTACTTACTGGCTGAAGATAGGACAGGACATAGAAGACAATCAAGTTATCCAGGAAATAAAGAAAGGCAGGAATGGACCACTTCATGAAATTAGAGAATTCCTTCCAGGAAGCATATTTGAAATTTCTACTTTGATGATCTTAGAAAAAAAATACAGTGTAAATAAATGACCTTGATGAGAATGCCCACATTTTTAGAGAAATTACACTGCACTTTGATACAATTCGTTATAGGCAGCTTTAAAAATGTGCCTCCATAAGTGAATACTAGCCTTAAGAAATGAAAGACAATAAGGAATTTCATTACTGTCTCTCTTCAACCCACCACTGTTTCATCACTGACAATTAGCGACAACCTTAGGACTACTAATTATCCTAATTCCCATTAATTTCAGATAACAGAAGTATTACTTAAGGCAACTCAGGATACATATGTGGTTTCTCTTACTGCTGTAAGAGCATAAGGCCAAGAGGGAGATCAACAAGTTAGAATTAAGTTAAAAAAAGAAAAATCAAGCCTTCACACTGGAATGTTTGATCTGCCCGGCTAGGGCAGATCAAGAAAGGGGGATACTAAATAGAAATTTATTTATATGGAACTAGAGAAAGTTCACTTTTAGTAATCTTAGTCAGTTACTATTCCATCTTTAGGTTTCTAAAAACTTAGAAAGGCACTGTAGCAGACAGAATGTAAAACAAAAGACAAAGGCAGTTTAAGGCTTTTGTCATGCTGCAAATAATGCATGAGCTCATGCTACAAATAATGCATGAGCTTTATGAGATCAAGAAATGTATTCACTAACTAGAAACTGCAAAGATTGAAACCCTGGAGTATGAAAAGACATCTTGCGGGCAAACACTTTAATGCTCTAAGGTTTATGTTTACCTCATGTGGGAAGGTAGATAAAAGAGGCAGAGGGAGCTGAGGCCCAATAACTGGGGAACTAAGTTGAAGAATTAATGTATATTAAAGAGCATATGCATTCCATGAAAGGCTATATACTTTACATTTGAGAAAGAAATTAGTATCCCTATGTGAAAGCTCAGAAAACTGGAGCTCAGAGAAGTTAAAATAATCTGCTCCAGAAAAATCTCTTTGATGCCAGTGCACTATGCTACCTTCCCTGTAGGGAATGGGAACTATTTTGAAATATGATACATCTCAAGTCAGACAGCACATGATTTAGAAAATCTTGAATCTGCATAAAAACTAACTTATTGCGTGAAACCATCACAGAACAAGTAACAAGATAGCGCAATAGGAAGGGTATTAGGAAACCGGTTGGTGTCCTAGCGCTTCCTCTTCCTACGCAGCTCTGCATAATACTTTCTCTTTGAGCTTGTTTCTCTACCTCTAAAACACACTCATGTTTGTATCTTAGCTTCCTCATATAAAATTTAATGGACTAAACTCAATGATATAAAATGTTCCTTCCAGTTCTAACATTTTTTGGTCCTGTGATTTTTAACAAGTATATAGTACCATTTCAAGACTTACCTTTCTTTATAATACAGAAGGACACAAGCACACAGAAAACCAGCTTCACCAGTTCCGAGCACACATTCACAGTAGTTGGAAGATAATCATACTTGTTTTCTGAAATGTAACAGAAACGTTTTTTAACTATACATTTTATTCTATATATGTTTGTATATACAGTATAACTTAGAATTGTTTTAAAACTTAGAAGGTAGATTTAATACTGGTTATATTAAATTTCTTCCAGTTGGCTTTGCTCCTTTGGATTTTTTAATCAATTCATTCACCTAATGTATGAGCTATTCCTATTCCATTCGGCTTTTTAGTATCCTTGAACTTGCTAAAAATGCCTCTCACGTCTTCATCCAAGTTGCTAATAAACATGTTTACATAAATATGTAAATATGTTGAGGAGGCTAAGACTAAGGGCAAAGAAAGCACTGTGGCGTGGCATTAGAGGCTGCCTGCTAAATGATCATCAATCAACACTGACTCATCAAACAGTTATGAACTGACCTGCTGAATTACTATTTAGCACATAATTCTTCTCATGACTTGTTTGCCTTGATAAAATTGACGTACACTCTGTGACATTCCCCATAAGGGTTTTCCAATCTGCTTTGTATCACGGTACACACAGAACACATTAATATTTGTTTGGCACTGTGGGATAAGATAAATGGTACACTGGGGTAAAGAAGGAAACTATCTGAGGCAAGAGTACAACTGGCCTAGGGCTCTGCTACCTTTAGGGCTAAGAGGAAATACCTGGATACACCCAAACCCACTCAGGAGTTGGGAAGCTACATCCTAGCTTGCAAATCAATAGGATTAGGAAGTGAGGTTTGGTTGGTATGACTTCATCTTAACTGTTACCTGTCTCTTCTAAACGCTTACAAACAACTTGTTTTACAATTTTGCCAAGGATAAACATAAACTTAATTGGGTACTATTTTCAGGAAAGCATATTCTCCACTTTTGAAAACATTTGCTTGTATCTCTCAGTCACATTAAACCCAAACTGGTCAAGTATAGGGGGAAAAAAGCCAAATGGACACTGTCTACCCAGAATACTTTCTTCCTCAATTCTGCGGTTTCCCTTTACCTTCTCAAACTAATCAGAATGAATTCTTTATTCATCTCTGTTCTTATAGCACTACCTCTCAACCTATATGGCACTACTTGACACACTGGAAGTGTGTGGAGTAAAATGGAATGGAAGATCCTTATAGGAAATGGACCATATTAATAACCTTCATATACCTGGCTCTTAATAAAGGTTCACCTGAATTTAAGTATCTGCCTGTTCAACTTTCCCCATCATTCAAAGTACAGTTAAAACATCTCCTCCCTTTTCTCAGTTCAATGCTAGACTTAACTCACACTCTGTTATCCTCCAATGACACTTCTCATGATCTCTGTCATGATACACATAAGCCAACATGTGCACATAAGAAGGAGAGACTTTGGATTATAGCTTTCAAACCCTTGTCACTTTCTTTAGCTTGTTCTTGCTTTTCAGGCGTTTTCTTGTAGTCCTTTCATGGCCGATCCCAGATCATATCACGACATGGTATGTGACTTCCCTCCACACATCTCCTGCCCACACTAACGTACTTTTTCTATATGGCATTCATCCTCACTGGTTTCCCTTCAGCCCCAGAGGAAAGAGGCTAAGACCCTGCTATTCATCTAATCTCCCCTTTAAAACCTTCCCTTCTGGCCAGGCACAGTGGCTCATACCTATGATCCCAGCACTTTGGGAAGCTGAGGCCGGCAGATCGCTTGAGGTCAGGAGTTTGAGACCAGCCTGGCCAACATGGTGAAACCCAGTCTCTACTAAAATTACCAAAAACAGCTGAGCATGTTAGCACACAGCTATAATCTCAGCTACTTGAGAGGCTGAGGCAGGAGAATTACTTGAACTCGGGAGGTGGAGGTTGCAGTGAACCAAGACTGTGCCTGTGCACTCCAGCCTGGGCCACAGAGCAAGACTCTGCCCCAAAACAAAACTAAAAAACGAACCTTCCCTTCTCCTCCAAGATACTTGACTCCATCTCTTTTGGCTTCAGCATATCTTTTATCTTCCTCTCTACTAATTGGTTTACTGCCCTTGGCCTAAAAACATACTCAAAACTCTCCCATCAGAAAAACAAATTATAAAATATGACTCCCTCTAGTTGCCATATCTTCTCTCCCTGAAACAGTATCAACATTCATTATCTGCCCTTTACTTACTTTCCATTCAGGTCTTATCTCCAAGTAATCTGATTTCTGAAAACTACCTCCTCTCTGAGATTACCAAACATCTCATTCTTAATTCTAAAGGGCATCTTTAGAATTAGGTAGCTTTAGAATCTTTACCTTATCATGATGTTGGAATTCTTTCTCAGTCTTCAAGCTCTTTCCTTCCTTTCTATGAGACATGTGCATTTAGTTCTCCCATCTAGCTTAGGATTTCTCCTTAACGCTCTTCTGAGTGTCCGCATGCCACCTTATATGTTGGCATTCCTCAGAGTTTGGCCATGACTCTTTATTTTCTCATTCTGCATGAGAACTCTCTCTGTTCCTTAAGTTTTAAATATCAATTTAACATAAATGTCCCTAAATCTATATTCCATAACATTTAACTTATTGCCCACTATAAATATCTGAATAAAAACCTCCTATTTATTCATATAATTGGCATGTCCTTCATGTGCATGATATGCCAGATACTGCAGAAAACTGCAGTAAGGACACAGCTCCTGACCTCATGGAAGGTACATAACTAAAACTACAATCTTTTCAAACTCTGCCCAACCTGCTCTTCCTCCTAATAGTCTCAGCTGAGAACAGCATCAATCCACTTGGCATTCAAACCAGAAAGCTTGGAGCTATAAAACATTCATATTCAATACAGTCTCCAAATTTCGTCTCTTCTATGTTCTGAATATTCCTTAATCTATCTTACTTGGCTTACTACCTCCAAAACACTAAGTGAGTCTTCATCACCTATGGCTTGAATTTGCAATAACCGCTTAATCGGCTATCAAGTTTCCTGTCTTTTCCACTGCCACCCAGCTACCATGAGTCCTTCATTTTACTCTCCTAGTTGTAATTATTCGAATATCCCTCATCCCTCAGACTGGCCTAGAGACTAAGGTTCCAGCTCCTTACCATGAAATATGAAGCCCTTAACAGTCTGACACGTATCACCCTCTCTCCAGCCAAACACTCCTTCCCTCTCTTCTGAATCCTTAAACCTTTTTTTTTCCCCCTTATTTTTTTGAGACAAAGTTTTGCTCTGTTGCCCAGGCTGGAGTGCAATGGCATGATCTCAGCTCATTGCAACCTCCACCTCCCAGGTTCAAGTGATTTTCCTGCCCCAGTCTCCAGAGTAGCTGGGATTACAGGTGCACACCAACACACCTGGCTAATTTTTTGTATTTTTAGTAGAGATGGGGTTTCACCATGTTGGTTAGGCTGGTCTCAAATTCCTGACCTCAAGTGATCCACTCGCCTCGGTCTCCCAAAGTGCTCAGATTATCTCCCACCATGCTAGACCACAAGTCCTTAAACTTTTTGCTTGGTAATTTTAAATTACATGTTCTCACAACACATCTTGCTTTTTTATGCCTCTGTTCCCTTTTACAGGCTGCTGCCTCTGTTTTGAATACCCTTGTTCACCTTAACTTCTATTGGATCAACTGTCTCCTAATCAGAGTGTTCTCTGATTCCTCTGAACTCCACATCATCCCATACCAGACAGAATATATAACTTTATCCTCTAGAAAATCTCTGCATCTTGAGCATGTATCAATTATTGCAGTTATTATAACGGATTTTCATGATTGGTTTACATTTATGTCTCTCCTAATTAACCAAGTCTTCAGGACAAGGTCTGTGTTTTATGCACTTTGAACCCTGCTGCTACTACTTAGCCTAGTGCCTGGCAGATAAATGCTAACTGCAACAGAGAGTTAGGTACACATCTGACACTCCAAGTGGACCAGTAAAGGTCATGTCATGGTTGTATGTATCCTCAATAACTAGTAAGAAGTATTCAATTAGTGTTTGCTTAAATCCTTAGATAAAAAAGCAGATTTCTTAAATACATACTTATCAAAGCTTATAATTTATAATGTTGATTCAATATCATTGCGCAATACAATGTTGACACTGTATCATTAATACAATAATTACAATAGTAAGTACTTCACAAATGCCAAGTGACCAAACAAATACATCCTTTTACTTCAAAATAAGGTGCAATTACACATTTTGCTATAGGTCCAGAAACATCTGTTGATTGAAGCAATAGTCAAATGTTACGACTGGTTCTTTCCTAAAGGGCTGACTCATATTTCATCCAGCATCAAATATTTTTCTTGTTGAGGAAAGGAAGGTTAAAGAATCAAATTTTAAACATGCTTTATCACTCACATGAAGCAAAAGGCATTCTTATCTCATGTCATATATAAGAAAACCAAAGATGAGACAGAGAATGTGATTAGATGGAAGTGCTCCATACATATACCAAGTCTTAACTTACCTTCACTGGCAGAATATTTCACCAGTAAGATGCGACTTGAGCTTAAAGCAATGAATACAGCACCTAGCAGGAATGTATACATTGTTGGCAAGGAGCATAACATGGGATGACTACAGCACTGTCGTTCCATTCCACTGTTTTTTAATTGCCTTAAAGAGAAAAACACTTTCATGAATAACCTTGCCGGCAGACTCTAAATGCAAATACCATTGATTGTGAGGACAGAAAATGAATTTTTTAAAAAACGTTTGGCTATGACTATATCGGCACCAAGAAAGTTTAGGCGTGCAGAAGAAACTACGAGAAAAGGAAATGAAAGTCAAAATCTGATAAGAGGGAGTACTCTAGAGACAGAAAAGGTAGAACCAGATTAGGCGTGCTGACAAAGGTAGCAGGTGAGCAAATGACACTTTGCAACAGCAGAAAAGAATTCTTCAACAAAGCAATTCTTTAGCCTTTATTTATTTGTTTATTTTGAGATGGAGTTTCGCTCTGTCGCCCAGGCTGGAGTGCAGCGGCGTTGTCTTGGCTCACTGCAACCTCTGCCTCCCAGGCTCAAGCGATTCACCTGCCTCCGTCTCCCGAGTAGCTGGCAATACAAGCGCCCACCACCACACCCGGCTAATTTTTGTATTTTTAGTAGAGACAGGGTTTCACTATGTTGGCCAGGCTGGTCTCGAACTTCTGGCCTCATGATCCGCCTGCCTCTGCCTCCCAAAGTTCTGGGATTACAGGCGCGAGCCACCGCGCCCGGCCTAGCTTTTATTCTTGCAGTAAATAATTTTGCTGTAAAGATGAGACTTTCAAAATTGCATTTTCCTCCTCTTTTCCCTCGGAGGAAAAAGAGCTTATTGGAAAGGACTTCATTACAGTAACAACCAAAATGGAAATACCTGAAATACTGACGTAAAGTTTTGCTGAACTACAGTTTGAAATGGAGGAGATCGTAGGAATCAATGTGTCTAAGGCCATCTTGATAGGTTGAAGACACTAAACCCCAGGCTAAGTAACTTGTCCAAAGCCTCCCACCGTACCGTACGAATAGCGCAAAGAGCCTGAGGAGTGGGGAGAAATGCCAATACTGACAGCCCAACTGGGCGCAGGCGTAAAGGAGGCCAATGAGACGCCTCCCTGACAGGAGGAAGCCAGGTTTCCCTTCACGGTCAGGGATGCCTACTCTGGTCACACATGCGCAGTAGGGCTCTTGTTTGGCGCGCCCTCCCCTGATACGCACGCGCAATTGCTTGCCCGCGGGGCGCGGTTACCTCCCTCAGAAGAGCTTCTAGTGGCAGAACGCACATCCTAAAGCTGAGACAGTAACTGTCTGGCTCCGTAGTAGCAGCAGTAGCATTTAGTCTCCATACGCGGAGAAGTTACAGTACGTAAAGGCGAAAAAGCCTCTGCTCCTAAGCCGCCAATTGAGGAACGAAAAGCATGATTACGTCCCGACTGGGAAAAGGTGGACCCGACACCCATTGCGCAGGCGCGTTCAGTGTTACGCTTCCGGAAGGAGGGGAGAAGCAACTTATCCCGCCCAAGTGCGGTCTTTCTCCTGTCACGTGCAGGGAGAGACCAGTGTCACGTGAGGCCCCAGTGGCGGCGCTGCTACGGCAAGAGAGTGAGAGAAGGGGAAGCCGGAAGGGGCGCGAGTGAAGTAAAGGGGGGAAAGACAGCTCCCCAGAGGGCGAGGGGTGCGCGTGCGGCCGCTTCTCCCTTCAGGTCTCCCCTCGGTCCCGCTGCTCTCCCTCGCGGCCTGGTGACAGCTGGGCCCGGTACGTCGCCGGCTGCCTGGGGCGCAAGGAGCGCGCGCCCTGTCCTCGCGCGCGGTGCCTGCCGCCCCGCCCCCTCGTCCCGCCCGTCCCGTCGCGTCGCGTCCCGTCCCCTCGGGTGCCGCCGGCAGGGTGCTGATGCGAGTCGGCGGCAGCGGGGACATTTTCTGACTCCCCGGCACCTGACCCAGCTCCCCTTTCCATCCCGTCGCGGGGCCGGCAGCTACTCCGGCCCCAGGATGCAGAATGTGATTAACACGGTGAAGGGAAAGGCACTGGAAGTGGCTGAGTACCTGACCCCGGTCCTCAAGGTAAGCCAGGCCGGGCTTGCCTGGGGCTGTCAGGCACATGCTCAACTCTGCAGGGACCGGGCGCCGCAGAAGTCCCGTCTTCTGCGGCGGGGCAAGGTGTAGGGAGGCGGTAGGGCTCGGGACACAAGGAAAGGTGCAGCCCCCACTCGTAGTCTTACCCGGCTATTCCTTAGGGCTTTCTGACTCCTCAGGGGTAAACTTGGAGCGACGCTCTGTGCGTGTTCCTGCCTTTCCCCGTCATAACTCTGCGCGGTTGGATACGTCGGGTTAGAAGGTAGGTGGTCGGCGGCTGAGTAGATTGAAGAACGTGAAATCCAAACATTGGAAGTCGTTTTGACTTTTTAAACTAGGATTTTGCTTATCTTTTTAAAAAATGAATTCAGTGTTTGACATATGTCACTTTTCCATTAAGTTTCATAGAAAGTCCGCTATAGTGGTGAAGTTGTGAGTAGGATCCCAACTCGTTTCGATATCAGAGGAACGAGGTAAAATTGGCAACCTTATCTCATTTAGTAACCTTGAACCCTTCTAACGGGCAAAACCTCTTTCCCAAGCTTTTCAGATAGCCGTAGCTGGTTATTAGTGATAATAAGGCACGTCTTACTTTCCTGGCTGTATACTCTTTTTAGTACATTGGCAACAGTACAGAAACTTTGGAGTAAAACATTGTGACACATTAGCTATTGCAGTAGGGACTGATTTTTTTTTTTTTTTCCCCCAAAGGTAAACTTCTAGAACTGCCCTCAAATTTTTCTTTTATAACTCTTTTAGAGTAAGTTTTTTGTTGTGAGTTCCTTTTTTTCTTTCTGAAAAGTGAGCAAGAATAGTAAATTAATGGAAAATTTTTGCCTAGTTTTTGTTTTTTTTCTGGTTGTTTTAGGCTTTCAATTAGAATGTACCAATCTCAGTGTGGGGGTGAAATACTCTAATAAGCTAAGAATAGTGGAGAGTTTTGCTTTGCTCCCTTTCCATCGCAAAGGGAAATATTAGGTCTGTACTTTTTAAAATACGTTTTTCTAAAACTCCTTTTAAAAGAATAACTTATTGGCCAAATAAGAAATAAACCAGCTATTATAAATGAGAATTTCAACTATTGGTTTGCTTATGTTTATTTACTGTGAAAGTCATTTTAAGATTATTCAGTCAAATTAAGATTGGCAAGTAATTTTCACATTTGAATCAAATGTTTTTACGTATTATGTTACCTTTTCAGACTATCATATCTACCTAGGTATACAGTATTTTAATAATGCACCATTGTTACAACTTTTTAGTTTCAGGGAGAGAGGAGTAAGAGACTGCCCAAATTAAATATAAAATTTATGATATAGAATTATGTTTCGAGGAGTCATTTTACTTGATCACCAAACTGAAAAGGAACTGTTAGCGTGTCATTATGGATGGCATATGTTTTTAGTGAAAAGGAAAGAATTAATGACCGTTTCCTTGATACCTCCTGTGCAAACTGTTGGTTTACAGACAGAATCCTTACATTTTCCTGCTAGATAAGGGAGGGCAAGGAGAAAAAACAAAAATCTTCGCCGGGCGCGGTGGCTCAAGCCTGTAATCCCAGCACTGTGGGAGGCCGAGGCGGGTGGATCACGAGGTCAAGAGATCGAGACCATCCTGGTCAACATGGTGAAACCCCGTCTCTACTAAAAATACAAAAAATTAGCTGGGCATGGTGGCGCGTGCCTGTAATCCCAGCGACTCAGGAGGCTGGGGCAGGAGAATTGCCTGAACCCAGGAGGCGGAGGTTGCGGTGAGCTGAGATCGCGCCATTGCACTCCAGCCTGGGTAACAAGAGGAAAACTCCGTCTCAAAAAAAAAAAAAAAAAAAAAATTCTTCAGGAAATAAGTAATTGCCTTCTAGCAAGTAAAAAGAAAAATCATGTTTTGTTTGGAGGATGTACATACAGTAAACACTGCAGTTCTTAAAATCATCTCTAAGGTTCTGTTTAATTGGTAGAGGCCCCAGTCTCATCTACTCCATCCCCTGACTGCTCTTGCTTAAGCTAACTTGACCTCCTCTTTATTATTCTGTTAAGCACACTCTTGGTTCAGGATTTTGCATGTGCCCTTTCCTCTATCTGAAAAGCTCTTGGCACTTAAAACCTTATGGCATATTCCTTGCCTTAAGGTTTTCAAGTAGTTGTTCAATAAAGTCTTTGTTCTCTTACCGTTCTATTTTAAATGACCATCTCTCCCAACAGATTCCAGGAATCCCACAGATTCCTCTCTGCTGCTTTTTTCTTCATGCCGTGTTATTCATTACCATTTGGCTTTTCTTCCTCAACTAGAGTTGAAATTCCTTATGAAGGCAAGAATAAATTTGAGTATATTTTATTCACAACTAAATATCCCCACTGGCTCAAATAGTGTCTGGCACATAGTAAACATTTGTTGAATGAATAATGTTCATAAATAAGTCTTCTCTTTTTTGTAGACTCTACCAGAAAATCTTACATATAACTTAAGGTTTAGAAAAATTTAGTTAACAGCATCCTTGCTTTAGAGGAGAGGATACTGTGTCAATATCTTGGTGGAGATGCGAATTAGGGGGAAATGCTAAATGATTTCTAGATTTGGTTTCTAATATTATTCAGTTTAAGACTGGCTGAATTGTAAGATGTCTAAACATCTTTAAGACATTTTTGCGGTGCTGTAAAATAAAGATATTTGTTCATTTCACAGAATCACTGAAGGCTTTATTTTTATTTAAATCTTAGAATGTTTACATAGAACTTTAGTCTGGTATAGGAGTGATCTGATAGTATTATAATTATTTTTATGTCTGTTTCCTACATTAGACTTGTAGATTCCTGTGGTCATTACCAGTGAGTGAGACAGATAGATAGATATAGATAGGTAGATTAGATAGATAGACAGATTATAGATTAGATAGATAGAATGATTTTTTTTTTTTTTTGTATGTGCTTCATTGCCTAGAAGGGTACCAGCAGGCAAATAATTGCCCCCAGAAACATTTTTAATTGACAGTGAAACAAGATATAATATTGCTTTTCTTTCTGCTTTCTTTAGGAATCAAAGTTTAAGGAAACAGGTGTAATCACCCCAGAAGAGGTGAGTGCTGAAAATATACTGAAGCCTTTTTATTTTACAATTACATTAAACTAGGTGGCTTTTCTGTTTCATAAGAAAACATTTTGAACTCTAACTTTGATTTCAGTAAAATTAGATTTTATGACTGTGATTTATAGGAATTTCTATTTCCCATAGAAGAAAAAATATAACTTCCCCGTCAATTTGCCACTTCTCGTAATTCTCTGTAATTCCTCTTTATTTAGAAATGAGGGTGACAGAAGGGATGGAAAAGGATCCTGTATCACTTGTTCTTCACTTATATTTGTGTTATATTGAGCTGTGCAGTAAGCTCTGTAGTGTTTGTAGTGTCTTGGTTCTGTCTACATCAAATGTGAGTTTTCATGCTTCTCATTGGGAAACTGCTCACTACTTAGATGCTGTTTTCTCTTAATAGTTCTTTTTTGTTTAGGTAGTGTATTTTGTTGTCTCTAGAGAAATAAATACTGGGCTAAAAACCTTTTCAGGCTCCAATTTTATGAATAGTTAGGGTTTTATGAGAATTAATAAAAGACAAAGAATATAAGCTTGTCTTTTTTTTTTTTTTTTTTGAGACGGAGTTTCGCTCTTGTTACCCAGGCTGGAGTGCAATGGCGCGATCTCGGCTCACCACAACCTCCGCCTCCTGGGTTCAGGCAATTCTCCTGCCTCAGCCTCCTGAGTAGCTGGGATTACAGGCACGCGCCACCATGCCCAGCTAATTTTTTTTTGTAGTTTTAGTAGAGACGGGGTTTCACCATGTTGACCAGGATGGTCTTGATCTCTTGACCTCGTGATCCACCCGCCTCCGCCTCCCAAAGTGCTGGGATTACAGGCGTGAGCCACCGCGCCCGGCCCCAAGCTTGTCTTTTTAACTGTCAATGAAAGTACTACTTATTGGCAATAAACTGTATTCATTGTTTTAAACAAACGTTTTAAAATAAGCCTTGTATGATGAGGCTGTTTCTGTAAGTTCCAACGCATCGAGCTAGAGAATTAACTGATCTTTCAATTTTCAATTGTGATGGAATCTGTCTAGTTCCAAATCCTTGTGAATTTTAAGAATAGTTTTCATAACTCATCTTTTATCTGAAATTTTTTATTTTTTAATTTTGGTGAAGACACCTGGTAGTATGGAAAGAACCTAGGAGACCTGCCTTCTAGACCTGTTTCTGTAATTTCTCCTAACGAGCAAATCAGTTAAGCTATCCCTGCCGAGGCTTCGTGTTTCCTCATCTATAAAATAAGGGTTGTGGGCTAGACAGTCTGTAAAGATCCTATTCTATCTTAGGTTTCATTACCTTGAATGCCATATAAAAATAGGTTTTGATTTTAAGGATATCATTAACATTCTTGCCAAACACGTGTAATTTGAACATGGCTTTTTAAGTGTCTGAAATCAAGAGCAGAGATGAAAGTATGCTGCTGTTCTTGCACTGCTTGGTTTTTATCTCCTCTGTGTAAAGATGACTAATTGTTGAATAGATGGTTGCAGTTAGAGATGCAAGTCTGTGGTCATTGGATAGAATTAAGCAGTTTCAAAACAGAAATTCATCCTAGAATAAATAACCCTTACTCTTAATTACAACATCAATCAATTTATGAATTTTCCTCTCTCTAAAAAAATTCAAGGCCAAATTAGCCCAGTTGGGTGCCTAGCACATAATACTGGGTTGGGATAGAGCACAATTACAGGATTGAGTTAGAGTAGAATGAGCCTGGAAGAGGAGATGGGAAGGCATCATTTGCTTTGTGTAAATATTATATACTGAATTGATTTGTTCATTGTTTCCTTTTACTGTTTCTGGGTTTCTGCCAGGCATCAGCTATCTTTTTGTTTTCATTCAGAGGTGTGGCAATATTGTGCTTAAAAAGAGAGGCAGCTAGTATCTAATACTGAATTGTCAAAACAAAATTAATGTTGGATGTGTGTATGAGTTGATTAAGTAGAATACTATTAATTGAGGTTAGCTTGAGGAATGGCGTTGCTCACCAAGATGTAAATATCGATTCTATCTTGTTGGAGTTAGTCAGTACTATATACTGATAATAAAGATCACAAGAGAACATTTTTAGTCTCTAAGAGAAAGCTGCTGCAAGCAATATTGATCATTTAGAAATTTGAGTCCTATTTCATTTGAACCTATGAAGGAAGTAATGATGGTCATTGCTAATGAGGGCAAATGTACACATGTAAGTATTCATTATCAGTGCAAGTCTTTTTTTTTTTTTTTTAAAGTTTTTCTTGCCTGCTAGTTTTCTTGTTATTTTTTAAGTACAAATTGTTACAGGAACTTTGAGACAAAATATTAGTCTTGTTACTTCAAGGCAATAAAATGAAAGATTATTTTTAATTATTTATTTTGCTTGCATTTCCATAAATTATTTTAATGGTAATAAATTAGTTCCTGATAACCACAGAGCTAAATGTAGCATCTGGTTGCAATGACCTCAAAGTGCTCAAAACTTGGGGAAGAGACTAATGTTTTTATTCTGGCTTTTTGTCTTTACTTAAGCAGTTTAAATAATAATTATTTGAAGTAAAAGAACAGAAACATAAAGTTTCTTTAGGAATTTAGTTGCTATATCTTGTATCTTGTTGATGTTTCATCATAAAAGAGGTTATTCTTAGAATTCTTATTTGATAGAATTCTCAAAATAGAGTATTTTATGTACACATACTTTCTCAGAAAGGTATTAGAGATTAAATATTTTGTAGTTTTTTGTTGTGTAATAAACCCATGAACAATACAAGATTTTAAGTTAGAGCTGTTGCGAAATAGAAGTAATTTGGCAAGTATATGTGCATCCTGCTTGAGTTGGGACATTGCAGTTACACTTAACAGACTTACATTTTCTGCTCTGTGAAATAAGCAGGATTTCTGTTCATCAGAAAGATCAGCACATGTTCATTTAAACTGGTAATTCTTAAACGGTTAAAGTGTATCTCCCTGAGTCTGGTTTTTATTTCTGAAGAAAAACAAAAACGTGTACAATATTCAGCCTGCTTTGAAAGTCTTAAGATTTGTTAGATGATTCAATTTGTTAATTTTGTAGGTATTTTCAGAGTGAGGCCAAAAAGCTTTTAACTTTTTCCCATTGTTTGACACTCTTATTTCTCTCTTTAGGAGTGCAAAAAAGCTTCCAAAATTACTTTAAGTTTTAAAAATAATAAAAGAAGAAGAGGAAGATGTGTGCCCTGTGGTATAATAAAGTAGGCTTATGTTATAGACTTGTATCTATTTTAGTATTGTTTTTCAGATTATTATTGAATTTTCAGTCAATGGCAAGAATGTGTCCACTTTTTTGTGTCCTTAAAATGGATTTTGACAATTTAAATCTGATTGCCTTGCCTCTATCAATTTCATGATTCTGCTTTTGACATTACTTAATCCAATGATAAAAACTGAATTTTTATGGACATTAGAAAACTTTGCAGTTTAGTCATAATCAAAAACAAATCTTGAGGCTGGTAGATCAGCTTTGGTGCTGTTTATATTTTAATTGCTTACTGGATTTCAGTGTTACCTAGGGCCATCGGTTTGGTATTTTACCACCCTGCACATTAAGTGATGTTTGATTTTTCTTTTTCCTTTTTTTCATATTCCTTCTAAATCCTGAAAAGTTTGTGGCAGCTGGAGATCACTTAGTCCACCACTGTCCAACATGGCAATGGTAAGTAATATTGAGTAAAGAAGAGAAAATTAGTAAAAGGCATGGCTTCCGAATTACAGCAATTTGCAAAATAGGTTAATGGATGAAAAATAGAATGACCAGCTTAACCCTCCCAGCAGATTTTTCTGTTAAACGGTAATACACAAAGTGATACACAAAGTAAAGTAAAGAAAGAAGAAGTGGGTGTTACACCTAATTTACTTTGCTTTGTTAGCACAACAGATGGACTTATTTGAGAAAAATGCATTTAGTTCCTTTACTAATATTTATTTTCTTTATAGTGACTAGGTCTGATCTTCTGGTTCTTTGAATAATAAATGTTCAATAGTTAAAAATTGTATCGGTTTTTTTTTAAATTAATAATTTATTGAACATGTTTATGGCATTATTAAGTGCAGAGATTTTGCAGTTTTATTTTCTTTAAAATATAAGACATAAACATTTTTTTTTAAGGTTCTAAAGTATGCTCCATCTTTAGGAAACTGGCTAAAGCTAAAAGAAAGGTTTATGATACCAATTAAGGCCTTACCTATAAATGCTTTTAAGAGGCTTTAAGTTTTTATTTTTTTCAATAGCTTTTATTTTAATTATTAAAGTACTTTAAGCAATTTAGTGATTTTCACAGTGTTTATTTTAAAATATTCCGAATAATAACAGTGCTTTATTACGTTCAAACTTAATGATAATGACTCCCTGTTGGTAGCTGAAAAAATGATCCCAGTATTGGCAAAAGTTTTATTTAAACTAGAATTGTTTGGAATTATCACCTTGTTTGGATATAGGTGCTTTAAACCTGTTATATCTTTTTTTTCTTAATGATATTTTTTTCGATTATAGTTGAAAGGTATAGTTTTGACTGGGGATATGAGTTCTATAATTAACAAGGTTCCAATTGACAATATTTTCCTAATATCGAAAGAGCTTAAATAATGAAACTTTTTTTAAAACCAGTGTTGAAACTCATCTGTGGCCTGATACTCGCCTTCATTTTTATATTTACCATGTAGCTGAAACGGTTGTCACTGCTTTTATCAATTATTCTTTATTTTGTATGGCATTATTTATGTATCAAAAAGACTGAAGTTTGTTTTTACATATTTTTCTTTCTTTCATGTGTTTTTTGTTCTATATTTAAAATTGAATTCATGTCATAGAAGTTCTCTGATTTAATAAGGGTGTTTTTTTTTTTTTTTCCTGTATTCCAAATTTTCTGTTAAAACTATATTTAGCTAGGTTCTGGTCTATAATTTATATGTATTTCAAGTCAATGGGGACATGAGGTTTACAGTAGTATTCATTTTGTGAAAATAACTGATTTAGGATTTTTTTTTCCAATATGATATGCACTTTCTTCATTGAGATTTCTTTATTCTACCAGCTTTTAATTGTTTAAGTAGTTTAAGCATTTGATTTATAGCACTGTTGTAGGGGCTTGTGTATATGGACTAAATCTTTTTTTAACAGATACTAGTAGTTTTTTTCCATTTTATGAATTATGATTTAAATAATTTTATTGTAACTTAGAACTCAGTTATACCTTACTTCAGTGTCTACATTTTTGGCTGAATTCCTGGGCCAAAGGAAAAATTTATTTTAAATCAATGCTAGAAACAGATTATTTCCATGTTTATACCTTCATGTGTAGAAGTGTTATCATGACCCTATTTTAACTCTTTCCTCAGAACTTTGGGTGTTGCTGTGACATTGTTGAATCTGAGACTTGGGACTAGTCAAAAGAAGCCTAGAAGGCTGTCAAATAATATTTGGGCATTTCCTGACTTTACCTTGTGCACAGATCTATGGTTTGAGCTTTAGACTGAAGCTCGAAAAGGCAGCAGAACTCCAAATGTATGCTCATGTGTTTGTAACAGACACCACATACCATTCCACCTCTCACCATTTTCAGATGACCCACAAATTCTTAATAAGAGGTGCCAGAACAGCTCAGAAATATTATAGATAGTTGGCTCTGACCCATAGAGGGAATAGTGTTTAAGAATAGGAGCCCTGAAGTCACTTGGCTTTGATCCTTGCTATCCCACCTGGTTTTGTGATCATAGGCAACTTTTTCTCTTTAATCTTAGTTTGCTTACCTATGAGATGGGATATTTATGTTTTCTACTGCTTAGAGTTATGAAGAATAATTGAAAATTAGGTGTTGGAGACTTAAGTTCCATACTTAATAAGTCCTCAATAAAAGAGTTTTTGTTTTCAATAATTATTCTTAATATTGTCATTTTATGATTCAAAGTATCTTTTGTCTCTTAGTTCTGATTTTAATACAGCGATAGGAACAGGGATTTTGCCAGCCACCTACATTGTTATGTAATGTCATGCAGCTTTTTTCCCTGCCTGTTCTTGTTCTCAAGATGAGCAGCAGTACTTTAGGATTAAAAATGTGAGAGATTATACAATGTGAGAGATTATACAACTCACTGAGAAGCAGGATATTTTGATGTTGTTTAGAGGCAAACATAATAGTTGCTTAATAGTTCTGTATTATTCTATCTTTTTTTGTTTAGTGTTTAATCCAAATTCTCTTGGGTCTATCTGTATCTCTTAGTATATTTTCCTTAGATTATTGTTGTGTGTTTTTCCATGCCCTGACATATATTACTTAAATGCATCCTTCCCAAATCAGTTTTAAGCCAGTTTTCTGAGAGGTATGAATTATGTAATTTTGAGGTTTTTATGTGATCCTTTCTGACCTATATTGCCTATTAAAATATATTTTGTATTTTGGTGCTTTTCACTGTTTTTAAAGGGCCACAGGGGAAGAATTGAAAGTGAAGGCATACCTACCAACAGGCAAACAATTTTTGGTAACCAAAAAATGGTAAGAATTATGTCATATGTATTAGTAAATTTCGCATAAAGCTATATTAAAATGAAGCTCCCTGGTTTTTTCTATTGCTTGAAATTTTTTTCCTTAGTTTTATCTTCTCTTTCTGTTAGTTCTTTTTGCTAAAAACATAGTTGTCAAGATGTGAAGGAAGAGGTCCCTAAGGAAAAAGTTAGACTTCTAAGTGGACTTTTTTGAAGTTAACTTCATAATAATCTTTTTAGGTGTTTGATTTTAATCTTCTTTAGACTTAAATTTTTTATGGAAAATGTAACTCATACTACCTGTGACATCTAAAAGCACAGAGCTAAAGATGTTATTTTTTGTTGCGTCATTAAAGGACAAAAAATATTTTGAAACAGGTAGTAGTTTGTGTTTTTTTGTTTTTGTTTGTGTTTTTTTGAGGCAGAGTCTCGCTCTGTTGCCCAGGCTGGTGTGCATGGTGCAATCTCGGCTAACTGCAACCTCTGCCCCCCTCCGGGTTCAAGCGATTTCCCACCTCAGCCACTGGAGTAGTTGGGATTACAGGTGCCTGCCACCATGCCCAGCTAATTTTTGTATTTCTAGTAGAGAGGGGGTTTCTCCATGTTGGTCAGGCTGGTCTTGAAGTCCTGACCTCAGGTTATCCACCTGCCTCAGCCTCCCAAAGTGCTGGGATTACAGGCATGAGCCACCATCCTGGCCAAAACAGGTAGTGTTTTATTTATGAAGTTAAATTTTAAAACAGTATCAAAAGGTTATGGTCCCTAACTAATGGCAAAACATTGATTTCTGTTCCAATGTACTCATTATAGGAAAGGGAAAATAATATGTACAAAACAGCAGCTTTTTTTTTTTTCTGTAGCTTTTTTTTTTTTTTTTACTAAGTGTGATAGTTTATACCCTGTTGTTTAAAAAAAAAAATCGGGAGATTAAAAAGCAGTTTTTTGACCCTATACCATAATGTTTTTACCATATAATTATCCGATTTTAGGCTTATGAATAATAATACCTGTTAATACATTTGCTGTATGAACAACTTACCAGTGTGGTATAAAGAAGTAAAAATTAGAAGGTTGGTGGATTTTAAACTGTTTTATCCATTGTGAATAACTGGGACTTAAATACAAATTACAAAATTTATATTGAAAGTTACCTTTAACCTTGAAAACAAGAGGTCACCTTTACCACCACTGAGTATGACAGCCGGTAACTCCATCTTCTGAGAGTAAAGCCATTAACATAAGGTATTATCATTCATTGGACCGAAATTGAACAGTGATATCTCTGACATCAGCCTGCTATTCTTCACAGACCATCATAGTAAAGGAATGCATAGAACATTTCCAATAGAGCGTTTCTACTTGTCTTCTGACAAAGCAATGTAGGAAAAGGTAAATGTAGCCAAATAATTTTGTGTCTGTTGGGCTGAATGTAACTCTTAATCACCTTTAAAAGTGAAACATAATATTCACTTAGTATTTTGGTGATATAAACACCCTATTTTATGGAATAAGCTCTTCTTTCTAGTGGATTTATGGTTAGCATATTATGTACTAGTAACTGTACTTACCATATTTTTTTATAGTGCCTTGCTATAAGCGGTGCAAACAGATGGAATATTCAGATGAATTGGAAGCTATCATTGAAGAAGATGATGGTGATGGTGGATGGGTAGATACATATCACAACACAGGTAAGAGGAAAATAGAATGACATATATTTAGTTTAAATTAAACTTTTCCACAAACTTTTATAATAGCCTTGATTTTAAAAAGAGGATACATAAGGCATAGTTTTGTCCCAGTAGACTTACATAAAAAAAGCAGGAGGACAAATTTATATAAAGAAGTCTTTAGAGTATGCCAAATTTCTTTTTTCTTTTTCGAGATAGTGTCTCACTCTGTCGCCAGGCTGGAGTGCAGTGGCGTGATTTCAGCCCACTGCAGCCTCCGCCTCCTGTGTTCAAGTGATCCTCTTGCCTCAGCCTCCTGAGTAGCTGGGACTACAGGCACGCTCCACTACGCCCAGCTAATTTTTGTGTTTTTAGTAGACACCTGGGTTTCACCATGTTGGCCAAGATGGTCTTGATCTCTTAACCTCGTGATCTGCCCTCCTTGGCTTCCCAAAGTGCTGGGATTATAGGTGCGAACCACTGCACCTAACCAGATTATGCCAAACTTCTGTAACACCTGCTACTTCCATTGCAATTTGGAAATAATAATATTTTCTTTCTAAATAAAGAAAGGGGAAAAAGAAAGTATGTCACAAATGCAGAATGTGCATACTACTTGGCTTTACAGTCTCTTGCTTGCATGTCATTGTAATTCCATTGCTGGATTATGAGCTCCTCTATGGCAGTAACTATACTGTATTCATATTTATTTTATCCCAGAGAACTGATATCTATTAAATATTTAATAATTATTTGTTAAATGATAACTAAAAGAAATTTTCAGTACTGTAAGCTCCATGAAGGTAGAGATTCACTGTTGAATTCTCAGTATCTATCACAGTGTATGATGTAGAAGTTGTTTGGTTAATATTTGTTAAATGAGTTGAATGCAAGGCTTTTTTAAGTGTATGCTTCCATGAGGTATTTGGAACCCTGAATATACTTTTTAAATTCCAAGTCCTGAAATACTGTTTTGCCACTATATCTATTTAATTGTGTAAATACATATTATCATGTGCTGCTGAACACTATTTTGCCACTGTATTTATGTAACCGTGTAAATGCATATTATCATGTGCTGCTGAAGCTAACTACAGGTATTGATCGACTTACGACCTATGCAACTTACGACCATTCGACTTTACGACCACAATCGCTAGCCACGACTGCTCCGCGTCTGGCAGCGCAAACGTTGCCCAGCTGGGCGTACAACAGTGCGGACCAGCTTCCGGCAGCACTACCATCTCCGCATGCACCATTTCAACTGTACATATAGCCTACTCAACTTACGACCAAATCATGTTACAACCGGTCTGCCGGTCCCAATCGTGGTCGTAAGTTGAGCACTAGCTGTACCATTTATTACTTAGTTTTGATGAAGAAAATATGCTCCACGTTTAAGTCCATGATACTAAAAACAAGTTTTTCTCCCTTGAGTCCTAGAGATTAGGAGGTATATCCTTAGTAGTAGTAACAGAACAGGGTTTCTCAAGCTTGGCACTGTTTTTTGTAATGGATAATTATTTCCTGTGCATTGTAGAATGCTTAGCAGTATCTCTGGCTTCTACCCACTAGATACCAGTAGCATAGCCCAGGTTTAATAACCAAAAATGCCTCCAGACGTTGCTAAATGTTGGATGGGGGAAAGATTGCTGCCATTAGTTGAGACTCACTGCAGTAGACAGAAGGCTAAGTATCTGCCCAGGTGAAAGTTCCTTCTTAAGTCAGTTTCTCCTCTACTCCTAATAAAGGATGCTGCCAACTTTTTCCTTATGGAGATAATAGGCAAAGATTCAGGACTTTGGCTCCTTGATCTGAAATTTATTGGCTTAGTAGTGAGTTGAGTGTTATACCAAAGCCTAGAGGAAATAACAGATCAAAAAACCTTTAAAAATAATTTCCTTTGGGAGGCCGAGGCGGGCGGATCACGAGGTCAAGAGATCGAGACCATCCTGGTCAACATGGTGAAACCCCGTCTCTACTAAAAATACAAAAAATTAGCTGGGCATGGTGGCGCTTGCCTGTAATCCCAGCTACTCAGGAGGCTGAGGCAGGAGAATTACCTGAACCCAGGAGGCGGAGGTTGCAGTGAGCCGAGACCGTGCCATTGCACTCCAGCCTGGGTAACAAGAGCGAAACTCCGTCTCAAAAAAAAAAAAAATTTTCAAAAATTACACTTCTTTTCCCCCTACTGAGTAGTGCTGTTAGCCTTTTTTTTTTTTTTTTTTTTTTTTCTATCTAATCTTTTCAAAGTCTTTTAACTATTCTGCTTTGGTTTTTCCATGCTGGGAAGATGTTGGCAACACATGAATAGTAAATTCTCTGTTGACTGACTGGAACCATTGATTGTGCATTGTTTCTGATGTCAAGTTAATGACTTATGAGGCCAGGTACTAGTTCCTTATTCACCTGTTTCCCTTGCCTTATCGTTGCTTTTCCTGGGCTTTTCTCCTATTAGCTCATGTATTAAGTCATGGTTTAACAGAGAAACAGAACCCATAAGATGTGTACAGAGTAGTCCCTTTTTATCCTTGGTTTTGCTTTCTGTGGCTGTAGTTACTTGTAATCAACCATGGTCCAAAAATAGTAAGTGCAAAATTCCAGAAATAAACAATTCGTCAGTTTTAATTTCTGCCCCCACTGTTGAGAGTAGCATGATAAAATCTCCTGCCATCCTCTTCTGTTCTGCCCAAGACATGAATCATTCCATTGTGTAGTAGTATATCCATGCTGTATATGCTTCCTAGCCATTAGTCACTTAATAGCCAACTCAGTTATCAGGTTGACCATCATGTACAGCATAGGTAAGGTTTAATATCTGTGGTTTCAGACATCCTCTGGGGGTTTTGGAATGTATCCCCCACAGATAAGTGAGGACTATTGCATAGATATAAGTACAGATATAGGTAGGTAGATTATTTTTTTTAAAGGAATTGGCTCATGTGATTATGTGGGCTTGCATGTCTGAATTCTGCTGGGCATACTTGCAAACTGGAGATTCAGGGAGTGTTGATATTGTAGCTTTAGTCCCAAGGCATTCTGGCGTCTAAATTCATTCTTCTGGAGGACCAGAGTCTTTTTCTTATAAGGCCTTCGACTAATTGGATGATAGCCCCCTGTCTTCTGGAAGGTAGTCTGCTTTATCCAGTCTACTATTTAAATGTTCATCACATCTAAAAAATACCTTCACAGCAACATCTGGACTGGTGTTTGACCAAACATCTGGGTGCCACAACCTAGCCAAGTTAACATAAAATTAATCATCATAACCCTTGAGAGTATCACCGTCATTAGAGTCATTTGAACTTGCTTTTTCTTTGTCAGCTGTATCCTACTTTTAGAAGGGTTTTAGTGGCATACTGTTACATTATTATATTTTGACAAGTTAAAGAGGTTGATTTTCTTTGTTTTTATGTTCAGGAGTCAATCATTTTGTAGCGTCAATTCAATATGTTGAAATTTGGGTTTTACTGTTATGAAATAATAATACGTATTATATAGTAATTTCTAGAAATACTATGAAGTAAAAGCTTTGTGCTAGACCTGTGGATTTTGACCTCTTATTTGTGAAAGTGAGCTATTTATCCTTTTGTTTAGGCATGTTGAACAGACATCTCAAAATTTTAGAATATTAACAAAGGAGCTAAGCATATTCTGTACTTAGGTTTTTTCTTTAGTGACTTTAGATACTACTGTCTTAATGTATTTCTTATCCTTGTTAAACTATTTTGTTAACATTAGCTAGGTACTTTGCAGTAGAAATGTTATCTAGCTGACTGGTGCTGCCACCTGCTTAATATTTTCTTTGAGACAAGTAAGTTTTGAGGTATTTGCCCAGTGGAGTGCAAGAGAATTGAACCAAAAGTTAGCTTGTATGAATTTTAATCCCAGTTCCATCATTTAACTGGGTGTAACTCTCAAGCAAGTCATCTCTCCGGTGACTTCATTTCTTCATAGGAGGACCTTATTACTGTAACATCCTCATAGATAGTGCTTATAATGATTACATAAGATGAGGAAACACTTAGTAGAAAGTCCCATATTTAAATGTGATATGATATTACTACCTCTGGGTATCCTCCATTTCTAAGGCATATGACAAACAGATTGAGTATCCCTAATCCAAAAATCCAATGAAATGTTCCAAAATCCAAAACATTTTAAGCACTGGTATGATGCTCAAATAAAATGCTCTAATGAGCATTTTGAATTTTTATATTAAGGGTACTTGACCAGTAGGTATTTATGCAAATATTCCAAAATCTAAAAAACATCGGAAACACTTTTGGTCCCAAGAGTTTTAGATAAGGGATAATCAACCTATATTAAGATAACTAATAACTTTTTGAGAAAATTTTGATGCAAGTTTAATTAAAATGTACATATGCATCCTGTAGTTTCTTAAACTATTCTCTCTTTTTTTTTTTTTTTTTTTTTTCCCTGAGACGGAGTTTCGCTCTTCTGCCCAGGTTGGAGTACAATGGTGTGATCTCAGCTAACTGCAACCTCCACCTCCCGGGTTCAAGCGATTCTCCTGCCTCAGCCTCCCAAGTAACTGGGACTGCAGGTGCACGCCACCATGCCTGGCTAACTTTCATATTTTTAGTAGAGACAGAGTTTCACCATGTTGTCTAGGCTTGTCTCGAACTCTTGACCTCAGATGATCCACCCACCTTGGCCTCCCAAAGTGTTGGGATTGCAGGCATGATCCACCGGACCTGGCCAAACTGTTCTCTTTCTTACAAAGTGTTGTGATAGAGATTCAAACCAGGAAAGTAAATAAGGAATAGTAAGTGAAGAATGACAGGATAATTCATGGTAAAATATTAAGTTAATATATTTTTCAAATTTTGAAGAGGTATCATTCTGTTTTTATTAGAGTTCATTTGTAAAGATACTATTATTTGCCTACTTATTTCAGAGAAATTGTGAGAATTTTCAGCATTTTTATATTGCTTTAATAAGTAAATAGGGTGTTTGCAGTTTAATTTTAGTTATTCTTTTCTGCCGAATTTTACATAGGTATTACAGGAATAACTGAAGCAGTTAAAGAGATCACACTGGAAAACAAGGTACTGGTTAATTAATTATATTTTTTAATTTAATGACTAGTTATTTACCTATCTATATATATATGTTTATACACACATACATATAATAATTCCTATCTTTCTTATAAAAACCCTGGTTATTTAGTGTCAAGCTCTTTTAAATTTCAGCTATTTTCTTCCCCACTCATTTTTCTCTCTCAACACCCCAATACACTACCGCTGCCTAATGCATCTCTTATTTTCCTTAGTTTGTAGCATGGTTAAGTAAAACACCTTTTAGATTGTAACTTGTACTAGCTACTAATTTTCACTGACTGAAGCAACTTCTAGGCTAGTTTAAAAGAGATGACTTTTTTGTTTTAAAATAAATATAGTACCAAATGTCATATTAGGGGAGAATTTTGGTGGGAGGATTATCTGCTTGCTCACTGGTAGATGCTAATGATACATTAATATTTAAATTTTGTAGCTTAAATAGTCCCATAAGCAATTTAATCATTCTCTGTATTTTCTTCAACTACTGGTAATTTGGGTTTTATTGAAAATTTGAAAGCAAACTTTAGCTTGCATCATTCAAATTTATGACACTTTGAATGAATAGAAGCTTAATCAGTTAAGTTTTATTGCATGACTTATGGGGGTAAAACATATAATTGGGTAGAGTTTTTCTGCGTGGAAATTTTGCATCATTTTAGGCTGTTGTAGGTATTATATTAGCTTTTCATTTCTTAGAGAGATCAATTGCAGTTGTCTTCATGTTTTTATATACCTGTAGTTGTTTGAAATAATATGAAAAATAATATAAAATCTTTTTGTCCTTGTCTTAATTATTTTTTTAACAGTCAAGTCACTTAGAGAATAGACTATTTGGATGGAATAATTGTGTTCCTAGTCTTATGACACATTTGCTACTGTGTTTTTGTCATTTGGATTTTCAGGATTTGTAACTGGGGCGTAACAGAAAGTGGTAGAAACTAAAACAGGTTTTTGTTTCATGTATAATTTTATGCTTTAAGATTCAATTCTTCGGCCTGAGAGTTCATCATTTTGAAATTTGACTTTTTGAAGTATTTGAATGACTTAAGGAGAAATCACACAAATTGCTTTGCTGTTTCAAAGATCTTGTTTACTCTGGCCATTACTATATATGCTTCAGACTTTGGGAATGATAAATGGCAGAGTAGTATAGATAATAGTGTTTTTCTCGGACAGGCTTGTGGTAATTCCTTTAATAATTTTTATTGGCCGGGCATGGTGGCTCATGCCTGTAATTCCAGCACTTTGGGAGGCCAAGGCAGGGGGATTATGAGGTCAGGAGTTCGAGACCAGCCTGACCAACATGGTGAAACTCCGTCTCTACTTAAAATACAAAAATTAGCTGGGCGTGGTGGCGTGCACCTGTAATCCCAGCTACTCAGGTGGCTGAGGCAGGAGAATTGCTTGAACTGGTAGTCTGAGGTTGCAGTAAGCTGAGATCATGTCACTGCACTCCAGCCTGGGTGATGGAACGAGACTCTGTCTAAAATAATAATAATAATAATAATTTTTATAACAGTGCTTAGAATTCTTGCCATCCAAACACAAGTATTAATTTTGGTTGTCAATTTCTATTGTATTTTACTTTATGAAGTATAAATATCACCAGTTTTAAATTTTTTCTTAATGATTAATTTGTTAGATATTAGCTCATCTAATAATTACTCAAACACTCAGACAGCCTTGTGATTTCAATTTTGGGTGTAAGAATGATTTAAGTTTTAAACATATGACTTAAGTTTCTAGTAGTAGATAAAAACACCCCTAAGTAAAATGTAAGCTGGTAAAACTGGTTGTTCAGTTTATCCACTTACTTCAGATTTTCAGAATATTAATTTTGTGAAAATGATAGCCATATGTTAGACCTGTCATTGATAGTACTGTTTTTTTCATTCTAGAGCTAATATAGTTAAGAAATTGAACTGAAATCTTGTACATTTTAATAACCATAAAGTCTGATAACTTGCCTAATTCAGCTAGGATATTTTTAACAAATTAGAATATCATAGTGCTTGATATATATTTTAGCTTATAATATATTTGATTTATAAATATGTACACTTTTACCCTTAAATTATAAGTGCACAAGTTAATATAATTCTGAACTGATTTTCTAATGCTAATGAATTGATTAACTAAAAATACTGTTTTATTAGAAGTGCAACTGGAAATTATTTTTAAATAGTTAGCTTAGATGACTCTTACTGCTCCCATAATAACCTTTGTTATTTTTCAGTCACAGCACTTAGGACATTACATTTAATGATTGGAACGTGAATTCATTATTTCCACTGGAGTTTGAGTTTCCTGTGGATAAGAACTGCCTTGTCATTCATGTTTTCACAGTGGTTACCACTATGCTAGCACATGGGTGTTCAGTGTTTGAATTAATGAATATATTTGAGTGATTTTAAATATAATTAATTTCAAAGGACACTATAAAGCTTCAAGATTGCTCAGCACTATGTGAAGAGGAAGAAGAGGAAGATGAAGGAGAAGCTGCTGATATGGAAGGTATTCCTGTTCTGATTTGCTTCAATTCCACTGGAATATTGATTTTAGAATATTTGTAATTTATGTGGATTAAGAATTCTTCATTGATTTGTAAATTTAGCATTTAACAGCCAAGGGTTTATTTTATATACATTTAGTTTATAAGTTTCATTAGCATAAAACCTATCTTGATCTTGGACTCTTCTGTTTTACTCAGAACATAGTCTTGGACAACATCATTTTTATTGGAATAACTATTAGTCATAAATATTTAATACTGGGTAGAGCTGCAAGACATTAATTCCTAACTTAATTATTTCAGAGCAGAACGAAGTTTGCTTATGCATTTTGTATCTTCTTTTTCCTCTTTGATAGCATCTTTCTATTAAAACCTGAAGATAGTGAGTTTTAATGGAGCCTTTTGAACTACACAGAATCCCCTCAGTTTCCCAAGATTCTGAAGACGTATTCCAGAGTTGTCAGTTGAGAATAACTTCATTAGTGAATCATTGTTACAAGAGATAGAAACCCACTAGAACAGAGCAGTATGGGTCTGTGAGCACATGATTATTCAGCTTTATATTTCATGAGCATGATAATCTTTTTCAATACATATGAAACCTCAGATATTTAAAAGTAGGTGAAAAAATTGCTATCACCAGGGTGACCTCTTTGGTAAGTCCAGTTTATCTTTATTACACTTAGCTTCTCTGCATTATTTGATTCTGTTAACTGTATCTTCCTTGGTTTCTGTAACAGTGGGTTTTCTTCCTCACTCTTTCTTCTAGTCATCTTCTGTGATTCTTTTTCTTTTGCTCAGCTATTAAATGTTACTGTTTCATGGGGTTTCTTTTTTTTTTTCTGCTTCCTCTATACTCCCATATTTTATGTATTCTTGTAGCTTCTGTAATGGCATTCTGTAGTCTGGCATGAAAATTTGTGCAACAGGAAAGATAGTGTATAAATTACATCCGATACTTTGCAAGAGTTTAAATATATTTATATATGTAAATAGGGTACAAGTGTAAGAAGTTGGAAAAAGGAAAGGAATATGAAAAAAGGGCAGGCATTAAGGCTGTAAGGCAACTGAATCCGAAAAATACATAGACTTTCGGTGAGATAGATTATGTTTTGTAGCATACAGAAGTAGAAGATGCTGCCAAGTAGAGTTGAAGCACCATAATGGCAAGTGATGCTTGCTGGACCAAAAGTACCTTTCTGTTTGTTTTCAAAATTACTTTCAATTCCCCTTGAAACCTAGCTATATCGGTTCCTAAATTTTAGTGAGATTCTTTTCCTTATTTTCATGGCAGACTGCTATTCCTTAAGGAAATCTGAATGAGTTACTTGTAACCAAAATTGATCACAGCAACCTCACATACCATCTTTATCCTAGGGACTTCCATATCGAATCCTCCAGCCCAGATATTCTCAACTTCAGATTTATTTGTTCAGTTTCATTTCCACCAAGATGTCTCAAAGTTGTCAGAAACTGAACTCATCACCTTCTTGCACAAATACTGTTTCTGAATTTCATCTGTCTCTGAATAGTAAAGTTGACCAAGTTGGGATGGTGGGATTGTATAGAACCCTTCGAGTAAATTAATGTTTTCAAAATACAAGCTGTGGGATTGCCTTAAATATCTGATATCCGTTTAGTATGTTTATTATATTTCCCCTAGATAAAGTTAAAGAATTGCTATATATGTAATTTTGCTCAACAGTAGTATTGATGATATCTAATATAAAGGTAGTTTTCATTTATTGAACAAATTCTTACTGGGCAGTACAGTATTTATCAGGTATTGTCCTTGGTGTTGGAGATAAAGCAGTAGACATGATCTCATGGAATTTATATTCTAATCAGTGGAGACAAAACTAGATAAGCAAAATATATACTGTATTAGATAGTTATAAGTGTTAAGGGAAAAATAAAGGAGGAAAGGGGATAGAGGAGAATCTTGGGTCAGAATGAGTGTTGCAATTTTCAAATAATTTGGTCAAGAAAAACCTAATTGAAAGTACACACCATTTGAATAAAGCCTGGAAGGAAGTGAATGGAACTATTTAGGTATCTAAGGGAAGAGTGCAAAGGTCCTGAGGTGGCAACATGTGTGGCTTATGTAAAATACACACCTTACAGTATTTAGTCCAGAGAGGACAGAAGGGAGAGTAGTAAAGGGTAGCATCAGAGTGGTAACCAGGGACCAGATTCTGTAAGGCCTTGACATAACTCACAGTGAGACAAGCCATTGGAGGGTTTTTTTTTTCCCCCAAGTAGAGAAGCAACATGATTTAGCATTTCAACAGAATCACTGTATAGTGGTGAGAATAGACTGAAGGGGAAAGGGACAACAGGAGGCTGTTTCAATTATCTAGGCAAGAAATGATGGTGGCTTGGACTGGGGTTGTAATATTGGTAGTGATGAGAAACAGTAAAATTCTGGAATATTTTGAGAGTTGAGCCAAAGAGATTTGCTGCTAGATTGGATGTCCTAGGTGACAGGCAGAGTAGTCGAGGGTGACTCCAAGGTTTTTGACCTGAGCTTTTAGAAAGATACCATTAACTGAGAAGCAGAAAAATTGAAAGAGTGATTAGCTTTGGAGAGGGAGTCAGGAACTCGGTTTTAGACATGTGATATTTGCAGTGTTAATGAGTTATCCAGTGGAGACATAAACAATTAAATATCCAAGTCTGCAGGCAGAGAATAAATTTTTTAAAGTCATCAATATTTAAAGTAACTGAGTTTGGATGAAATTGTTACAGAAATAAGTGAGGATAGAGGAGAGACGGTCCAGAAACTGAGCCCTTGGTTACTGCAGCATTTGGTTTTATGGTTCTTTTTAAAGTAGAGGCGATGAAGAGGAACCAGCATAGAAGATGCTGAAACAGCAGTTAGTGATGTGGGAGAAAAGCCAGGGAAATATTTTAAAAGCCAAGGAAAGAAAGTGTTCCAAGGAGAGGGGACTAAATCATGCCAGATATTCCTAACAGGTCAATTAAGATGAAAACTGGGAATTCACCACTGGATTCAGCAAAGAAGAGGTCACCGATGACTTTAATGAACATGTTTATGCAGTTATAGAAGTAGCCTTGTATGCACTGTGGAGCCAGTGAGGACTCTCCCCTATTATTATGTCAAGCCTTAATATGCTTACTTTCTCTGGGCTTTTGCCTTTGGAAGTATAGAATTAGGTCACTTATATCTATTCAGTATCTTCAGTTAAAAACAAAGGCGAAACCCCAATTTTTGAATGATGTTATGAAGTAATATATAAATTGGTTTAGGGAATTTTCTTGAACTTGATTAATCTTTTGTTGCTTTTTATAACAGAATATGAAGAGAGTGGATTGTTGGAAACAGATGAGGTTAGTAAATTGAGTTTTCTTTAATTTTTAATGAATGAACTTAGAAATTCATGTTCTTAATAATATATTGATCTTTCAAAGAAATTCTAATTTGATCATTTATAGCATATAACATTTAGCTTTGAGGTCATTTACTCGTAAGAAAACAAAATGTAGAATGGAAAAAATGTTTTCTAAAATGTCACATTCATACTGATTTAATGGTTGTAAATTTTTCTCTTTTATTATGTGCCAGGCTACCCTAGATACAAGGAAAATAGTAGAAGCTTGTAAAGCCAAAACTGATGCTGGCGGTGAAGATGCCATTTTGCAAACCAGAACTTATGACCTTTACATCACTTATGATAAATATTACCAGACTCCACGATTATGGTTATTTGGCTATGATGAGGTAAAATTAAGAGCATTAGATTTTAATATCAATATTTTAAATTGTTGAATTTATTCTTCAATAGCCTCATGGGTATTTATTGCAGTGTTTTGAATTTTAGAAATCAATTGTTTTACAGCTTTATGATTAATGTTGAACTTGATTCTTATTTTGAATGAACTGTGAATTATTCAGTGTAACAACAATAATGCTAAAACTTAAACAGAAATAATCTGTTACATATTTCTTGACCTCTAAGCTTATGACTTCAAAATGTGAGGGAAATTTAACTTGGTATATTTTATTAAATTTTGTTTGGGATTACATCAGTTGGATATATAGGCATTTACAGAATGATCATGCCACATATGAAGAGAGTGGATTATAGTATGTATGTATTTTTTCCCTTAAGATAGAAAACTCAGATACTTAATTGAATTAAAGGATAATTGATATAAGTTTTAATCTATAACTTGTTTAATCTATCATTCTTATGACCATACATGGGAAACAAGAAAACAAAATCTGTCTAAAAGACGAGTGACAAAGTTATAAAATGTTTTGACAGCCACAAACTTGCCCTCTTTTTTCTGCATTAGCGGGTAGGTGTCACAGAGCTTGGCTATGACTCCTTCTCTCTCCCTCCTTTGATATTAATAAATTGTAAAATTTCCCAGAAATCATGCTAAATAGTCTAGAATTCTAAATTGTTAAGTGATGTGAGATGGAGAGCTAAATATATTATAAAACTTGAGATTTAGGTTAAAATAGTAATTTCCAAGCATTTTTAACACTTTCAGCAACGGCAGCCTTTAACAGTTGAACACATGTACGAAGACATCAGTCAAGATCATGTGAAGAAAACAGTGACCATTGAAAATCACCCTCATCTTCCACCACCTCCCATGTGTTCAGTTCACCCATGCAGGTCTGTGTATGTAGAGATAAATATATTTTTTGGTGTGTTTGTTCATTTCATGGATTTCTTACTTGAGAATCTATAAACATGGAACCCTAACAGAAAAAATTTTTACTTAATATGCAAACAAAATTCTCTCTTGTCCTCCTTAGAAATCTTCTAGTGTTTAAATAAAAATGAAAAGGGGAGAAAAAAACCTCAACAATTTATTTTAATACATTAAGAATGTTTTGTTCTTTGTGGGTGTTTAATTATAGAATAGATGGATCTTTGTGATTTTACTATACTTTTAGCTCCAGAACAGTTTGAAAGATCCTGTTTTTGACTCAGCAATAGTCATCATTTAGATATGGTTTGCTGTGAATGTAGCAAACTATGTCTTTCTGTGAATGTAGACTACAGAGTAAACCTTGTGCTTTCTCTATGTGAACTATTTGCTTTCTCTTATTGACTAGTGAAGGGAGATGTTTGTATGTTCTTCATTTGAGAGCTCTTCAGCCTTAGCAAGTCAAGTGCATTTTATAAGTTGGGATTTTCTTTGTATCAATGTCTTTTCACAGAGCCAAATCTCTGAAGTTGAGTCTATATACATGATTTGTTCAGAATTTTTCTTTAAAAAAGAAGTTATTACATGCTCATTTCTTTAGGTTGGTTATTTCTAATAGGTAACTTTCACTTTGACTGGAAAATACTGGTAACATACTAGTAATGATATTTTTCAGTGAAACTCAGATTCTCTTGACCAATTAGATGGAACATTTTCTTTTTCCCTCTAGTTAAAAACAACCTTTAATATTTTCTTCTCATATTCTGCAACCCCTTTACTCGCAAACTTTAATCCCATGGAAGACCTTGCCCATTTTTTCAGTTTTATGTCTGAAACTTTAATCATGCTAACTATGAAAAATAATTTAGGAGTTGTTAGTTTTAGTTCTTAATTATCTAATTGAAAAGGTTTTCAGTTTTGAGAGTATTTTGTTGATTTCTCTTATGGTTTAAGATCTTAGGATGTTGCTTGTTAAACTGAAGCATATCTCTTTCTGAGGTTTAAATTTTATTCAGTTGGAAAAATAATTTAACAAGTGATTATGTTAAACATTTAATAAAATAGATGACTATATTATGGAATGAGATATGAATATTTCAAAAAATCTGAGCACCTATAAAATAAAACTTCAAGAATATTTTGGTCCTTTCCATGGGCTGCCTCAGATTGTGCCTTCTGGGCTGATACATTCACTCTTATATTCTAAGTGACTGCCTCTGTCATGAAGGATATGGTCAAAGACTGAAGCAGCATTATTTAAGCCAGGGTATGTTAAAAAGACTTTCTTTAAAAATTGTCTTTTTCTTGGTTTCTGTGCCTAGATACTAATTTTGATGTCACTCTTTTCTGTAACACAGAAGAGATACCAGTTGGCCATGAAAAGATACGTGTAGATAGGACAAAAACTTCACATAAATATATGCCTTTCTTCTTATAAGTGAATAAATTATTTTTACATAGAATTCAATAAATTTTAGAATATCCGATAGGACAAAGAAACAAATACAACCTCTTAACTCTGACCAATTAATTTTTCTTAAACCCTGTCAGTTTTGGCTGATTCTCAGCGAAATAAACAGCCCAAATCATAAGATTATAGATACTTCTTTGCTTTTTTGTTCAACTGATACCATGTGGCTTTTTAAAAAATTTGCATGGCATGGCTCCTTTTTGTTTCATAGAGCAAACAGCTGTCATTCCACATTTATCTCCTAGCATGATTTCCCTTTCTCTGGTTTTCTGCCTTCCTTATCTGTCCCAATTATCAGAATACTAACTAATGCTATTGTGTCTGTTGTGACTACCCTAGCATTTTAAGATTACCCCCTCCCCTAGTAAAACTGTTTGCATGGCATAACAATCTGTAATCTTGTGTTTCAGATGTGATGGGGAGATATTTTATAATTTAACTATTTTAATAAATATTTTATAGTTATTGGGGAGTGGTAAGGGAGATAGTTTATAACATAACTATTATATGTTAAAAATTAATTCACTGACAATAATAAGGTTGCTTTCTTTACAAATGAAAAACGTCTTTTCTATTTTAATCTAATCAGTCTATATTAACAATTTTTTTTTTCTAGGCATGCTGAGGTGATGAAGAAAATCATTGAGACTGTTGCAGAAGGAGGGGGAGAACTTGGAGTTCATATGTATCCTTCGCTGTGTGTATGATTGTGGCAAAATGGCTCTTAGGATTTTTTTTTTTTTTTTTTTTTTTTTTTTGAGAAATTTAGTGTAATCTTAATGACATAGTACCTATAACTTGTTTTAACTTCGCGTACCTGAAAATCCTAGTGGACTAGTCTTTAATTTATTTAGAAAGTGTTACATTGTGATAGTTATGCTTTGCTTAGTTGGTTAGAACATGTCCCCATATGTAGCAGTAGCTCAGCCTTATTACAGAGGTAACTACCAATTTAGAATAAGAACATGAGTATCTTTTTCTTATGTATATTTCCAATTTAACCTGTTACAAAAAATGTACTTTCCTATCAGGTAATAGTAAAATTAGGTTGTATCAATCTGACATCTCTGAAGCAAATAATACAACTTAAATAGGTTAATTAAAGAGAAATGTACTACATGAAGTACTTTAGATATTCTTAAAATATACCATGTTCATTTTTCTCAAGACAGTAGCCCTGTTTTATATCTTACTATAGTTTTCCACTTAGTTTCCTTGGATTGACAGAAGTAATAAATTCAAGTTAATGCCCAAGCAAACTGCTGGATCCTAAAGTACATGTATTCATAGCATGGATTAATCAAAAGCAGTCAAAATCAATGATATAGATGCCAGATAGCCTGAATTAGTTTGATGCTAGGTTGATACTTGACTTGGTGGTGGTTTCTGCTACTGTTAGATTAGATGTGGAAACTCGGACTGAGGGGTCACCACTGTCTTGAAGCTACAGATAACCTAGGCATTGCTAATAAAGTGCGTCCCTATAAGAAGAACTTTGAACTGATTTGATATTGAAACAAACCAAAAACTTCCAGTCCAAACCATATTTACTCCTGAAGTCCTATTATGTAAAAAGTGACACTATGCTGGATGCTGGATGAACATAGAAAACATTTCAGAATTTTATTAAAGACAGTCCAATAGAGCAGAGTCTTTGACAAATGCGTATACTAACCTAGAATCAGTTTAATATAAAGGGTTTTCATATTATTTTTCTCAGTGCTTTCATGAGAAAAATAGCCTGAGGTTATGAATGTTGGGGAAGCATATCACAGAGGTTGTGTCTTTCTCTTTGCATTATGTCTTCCTCATTGCATTTAGTACTACTGAGTCTGTAGTACTTAGTTAAGGTAGTATCTGCTAGGTTTCTCTATGTAGTTCATATTTATTCCTTTCCATTGTTAGAAGTGAGTCATTAAGTCTATGGAAGTTTATAGCCCCAAGAAAAAAGAATTAATCTTTGCTTTCTGGAGAAACCACCACAGCAGCCATTAGTGAATTTTGGGAGAGATATTTTGAGGTAATATAAATACCAGTTTCTCATTAAAGTGCTTTCATAGTCTTTATTCCGCCTCATTTTCTGACATAACTCTAGCAAACTTATAAACAGGAAAGGAGTCTAGTAAATTGACTACATTTTATACTCATTTAAACATGGATAGCTTTGTCTCTATTTTTATGTTAAAGTAATTGTGCTTACATGAACACCTGCTCATTATGAAATTTCAAATTCAAATATTAGAATGAGTGGTCAGGTAGTCTTAAAGAGCCTAATGTTTAAATAGACACAAATTTTCATAGTTGAATTTTTTAATCAAGATTTTGTCTTTTTTTTTTTTTTGCGAGATTAATGGCTTAAAAAAATGGATACATATAACATGGGCTTAAAACATAGAACTATTTACAAATCTTATTTTCCTTAGCTAAAATCTTTTAGGTATCTTCTTATTTTCTTGAAATTTGTACAAGCTGTCATTCCAACAATAGAATATGACTACACAAGACACTTCACAATGTAATGAAGAGAGCATCAAATCTATCCTAATTATTGGTTCTGATTTTTAAAAAATTAACCCATAGATGTGACCATTAACCATATTCATCAATATATACAGTTTCTCTAATAAAGGGACTTACATGTTTATGCATTAAATAAAAATATGTTCCATTACCAGCCTTATTTGTTTAATAAAAATCAATATAAAGAGATAGTTTTTCTTGCTTCTTATCAAAAGGTTATGATTTGATTTCCCCTAAATAACAATTCTTTAAGTGAAGACATGTCTCATACAGAATGATGACAGTATTTTTGGTTCACATTTATGAGGAAGGTATTAAGTGTGTAACAGTGCCAAAACTAGGATTAGAAAGTGATGCATGCTAGACTGTCTTCACTTCTTTCTCTTCTTGGTTCCTTTTGTTTTCTCTTACCTTTTCCTGTCTGCTAATAGTTAATATTTATAAAGCACTTACTGTGTGCCAGGAAATACTCTAAGTGCTATTACTAATCATGTTTCCTGATGAAGTTGATAGCACCAAAATTATTTTTTATTATGGATTTAGAAATATTTCTTCTATTGTGATTGCCTGGTAGAATACTAGAATTTAAAGGGATAAGTTTGTTCTGTCATGTCAGTTTATAGATCTGGGTATAGGAGTTTATAAAGGCAAGTCTTCTGCTCTAGGATACATACTGCAAGCCAAGGAGGAAAATCCAGGCCTTTCATTCCCTTTATACCACTACATATCTCTCATTTTTATTCTTTTAGTAGTCTGCACAAAGTCGAATGGCTAATCTTGTCTATAGTTTTGTTTTATTTTCTCCTCGTCATTTAAGAACTCTCCTTTTATTTTCCTCCCTTTGCCAGTCAATTATTGTATTGCAAGGACATCTCCCTAATGAAGATAATGACTTGGAGGTATTGTGGTGTTTGATGTGGTATAATATGGAGGTAATACACATGGACGTCATCCTCTAATATACTTCAAATATCCTGCTTACTCATGTAGCCAGCAAGCTGCTGTCCTTTCTTAAGTTGATCTTTTAAAACGATTTTACAGGAATGTTTTGTTTTTGAATGTCTATAATTTACATGATCTCAAATATTAAATATTATCACCTTATTAGCATTTTTCTCCCAGTTAAGTTTTATTTGTCAAAAGTATAGGCATCTTCAGTTCCTCAATTCTTTTGTTGTTAAGTAGTCATATTTATCTCAGTCACCACTAGGTGGCATAAATAATTTTTTGGTCAAACCTTTTTAATTTCAGAAGATCATTTTTACAATTGAAATATAATTGTGTAAGTGTGTTTTTATGAGTTCAGATCTATAGCACTTGTTGAAAACAGTGAGTTTTGATGAACAATAGATTGGTTTTGGAAAGCTTAAAATTGAATATCAGATTATGGATAATCTTTACAAATTTTCACTTCCAGTTTATTTTTAATTTTAGTTTCATAGTATTTTAAAATATCTGATTTACATAAATAGCAAATGGTATTAACTTTTTAAAACTTTTGATTTTAAAATAATTTTATAAAGATCTGTAGAACAGTTCTAAAGGTAGCACAAGAGTCCTGTATACTCGGCTTCCTGTATGTTAATATTTTACTAAGAAATTAAAACTGATACTCATCAACTGCAGATTTTATTCACATTTCCTCAGTTTTCCCACTATTTTCTTTCTATTTCGTAATCTAAACTACAATACTATAATGCATTTAGTTGTCATATCTCTTTGTCTCTTCTAATCTCTGACAGTTTCTCTGTGTAAAGTCTTTCATGACCTTGATACTTTTGAAGAGTAATGGTCAGAAATTTTGTACAGTGCTCCTCGACTTATATTTGTTTGTTGTTTCCTCATCATTAGCCTGAGGTTATGAATGTTGAGGAAGCATATCACAGAGGTTATGTGTCTTTTTCTTTGCATTATGTCTTCCTCATTGCATTTAGTACTACTGAGTCTGCAGTACTTACTTAAGGTAGTATCTGCTAGGTTTCTCTACTCTGTGTAGCTCATATTTATTCCTTTCCATTGTTAGAAGTGAGTCACTAAGTCTATAGAAGTTTATAGCCACAAGAAAAAAGAATTAATATTTGCTTTCTGGAGAAACCACCACAGCAGCAATTAGTAAATTTTGGGAGAGATATTTTGAGGTAATATAAATACCAGTTTCTCATTAAAGTTTCATCTAGTAATTTTAGCAATTTTAGCATTCATCAATGAATCTTGCCTGAAACAATTATTACTGTAGTGTTGTACTGGTATGCCTATTCTTTTGCTTATATCTCTTTTTTATTTTATTATTTTTTTTAATTTTGGAGATAGAATCTTGCTCTGTCGCTCAGGAGTGCAGTGGTGTAATCTCAGTGCACTGCAACCTCCACCTCCCTGTTTCAAGTGATTCTCATGTCTCAGCCTCACAAGTAACTGGGATTACAGGCATGTGTCACCATGCTTGGCTAGTTTTTGTATTACAAAATTTTGTAAATTTTGTATTTTTAGTAGAGAGTTGTATTTTAGTAGAGATGTTTTTGAACTCCTGGCTTCAAGTAATCTGCCTGCCTCAGTGTCTCAAAGTGTTGGGTTTACAGGTGTGAGCCACCATGCCTGGCCTTTACCCCACCTTGGGTACTGTAGTAAACCTTGAAATAGCACAGTATGAGCCCTCCAACAATTGTTTTGGCTATTCTAGTTTCTTTGCCTTTCCATATAAATTTTAGAATCAGCTTGCTGGGATTTTGATTGTAAGTACCTTTAATCTGTCGATCAAGTAAGGGAGAATTCACATCTTAACAACATTGAGTCTTCAAATTTATAAATAGAATATATCTCTCCATTTATTTAGATTTTTAAAATTCCTTTCATCATGTACATGTTTTATTAGATTTATACCTAAGTACTTTGAGTTTTTTTGGTGCTATAACGTTTGTTTTTGTGTTTTAAATTCCAGCTCTTTGGTCCTTATATATAAGAATACAATTGACTTTCATATACTGACTGACCTTGTATCCTTTAACCTTGGTAAAGTTATTTTTAATTCTAGTAGTTACTTATAAATCCTTTTAGATTTTCTGCATAGATAATTATGTCTCCTGCAAACATAGACAGTTTTACTTCTATTTGCTTTTCCTTGCCTCATTGGACTTTCTAGGAATTCCAGTATAGTGTTAAGTAGGAGTGATAACAGGTGACATCTTTGCCTAGTTTTTTATCTTGGAGAAATTGAGTTTTTCACTAGTAAGTAGAATACTAGCTGTAGCTTTTTATAGATGCCTTCTGTTAAGGAAGCTCCCCTCAAATTCTAGTTTGCTGAGAGTTTTTATCATGAATGTTGAACTTTTCCAAATTATTTTATAGTTATTAAACTTTAGTCCATTAATTGGTGAATTACCTTGACTATTGAGATAGGCTTGCATTGCTTGAATGAACCCTGTAGTTTCATTTTTATATCTTGCTGATTTGGTTTTAAAATTTGGTAGGGGGTGATTTTTGCATTGACATTCATTAGGGATGCTGGGCTGATTTCTTCTAATGTCTTTGTCTAATTTCAGCCTAGGAATAATGCCTTATATGAGTTGAGAAGTGTGTGTTTCTCTTTTATTTTCTGGAAGAGGTTGTATAGAAGTCAAATTAGCCAGTAAAACACTGGGGCCAATTTTTTTGAAGGTTTTAAAATGTAACATTATAAATAGGACAATTTCTTGTGTGAGTTTGATAGTTTGTGGTTTTTTAAGGAATTTTGTTCTATAGTAGAAGGGAAAGATCTTGGTAGAGTTTCTGTCCCTCATGCATAGCTACCATTCCCCTCCCCTGGGTCTGCACCACAATGAATAGGTTATGATTTCTATGAGTGCCAGGTGGGATTTCTGGAAGAAAAGCCTATAAGAGGATGTGGTCTCCTTTCCAGGGGGTTCAGCCCCAGGGGTTTCACATTATTCTGCACTCAACTTTCACCAGTTTGTCAGCTATTCTTGATGAACTACCCCAAGTGGGCTTGTTGTCTCCTCTTTCTGTAGAAGAGATTTTGGACAAGTTATTTTCTCTGCTACCTGATGTCTCCTGAGAGTTTTCAGTAAGTCTTAAATTTGAAGTTAGTCCTGCTCCTTTTTTGCTACAAGGGTGAAATCAACACTTCCAACTTTTACATCCTGAGGCAGGAGTCTCTTTATGTTGGTTAAACACCAATTCAGGATATACTCCTTAAGCTAAATTGTAGAAGAATGGTTCCAACCTCTGCACATATATGATGTTATGTGGAAGTGTAAGATAATGTGATAGTTCATGGTATACTAAGCATTTACTATATAACATGTTTACATTTTTTAGCAGTTTGAAAAATATTTGATGTGTGTTTAAAATGCAATTCAAATAAATTAGCAATATGAGGACCCCCAAAGCACTCTGCAAAACTTAGAATGCATAGTTTATTTTGTAGGAGTTGAGTTTCTGTTTCAAAAAAAAGAGAGAAAACCAAGAAGCTAAAGTCTCCTAAAAAATATTAAGAAAGAATAGGGCCGGGCACGGTGGCTCACGCCTGTAATCCCAGCACTTTGGGAGGCCAAGGCAGGTGGATCACAAAGTCAAGAGTTCGAGACCATCCTGGTCAACATGGTGAAACCCCGTCTCTACTAAAACCACAAAAAATCAGTTGGGCATGGTGGCGCGTGCCTGTAATCCCAGCTACTCAGGAGGCTGAGGCAGGAGAATTGCCTGAACCCAGGAGGCGGAGGTTGCGGCCAGCCGAGATCGCGCCATTGCACTCCAGCCTGGGTAACAAGAGTGAAACTCCGTCTAAAAAAAAAAAAAAAGAAAGAATAGCAGGCCTTTAGAAGGAATTCTGTCCTAAGCGCATGAGTTCTAGTAAATTGTTTCACAAGTAAAGCTTACTATTTGTTAGGCTACAGAATGGAGGATACTTAGCGTTTATAATTTATACTCTTAGTGCTTTCAAAGATTTAAGGGAGCATATTCTTGCAGTGAAAACTCACATCACTGGCAAGTTGGTCAAGCTATTGACTGCGTCTCATCTTGAGGACCTTTCCAGAAGGCTGCTTATTGTTTTTAGAACATGACAGCAGGTTACTCCCAGAGCAAGTCATCTAAGAGAGTGAGGGAGAAGCTGCAATCTCTTATGACCTAGTCTTAAAATTCACACGATGTTTTCTTCAGTATCCCATTGGTTACAGAGGTTAGCCTATTCAATGTGAAAGGGAACTACACAAGTGTGTAAATACCATGAGAAGATAATGATGGTGAGCCATCTTGAAGGCTCACTACCACAGCCAGGAATCCCAATTAAAAAATAAAATTTGGAGGCATCAAGATAGCTGACTGAAGGTGCCCAGCACTCACCTCCAAAAAAGCCACGTAACGGGTATCCACATGTTGAATAGAGTGTCCAAGGGAGAGCACTGGAATTCAGCAGGGAAGTGACATGGGCCTAAGGCACAGAAACTCAAGATGGCAACAGAGAGGGAAGCAAAGCACCCATCTTGGATTGGCTTTTAGCTAAGTATCCCCATCTAGGGAAAAGATAAATGGGAGATCCCCAGCAGTCCATGTTCCCCATGACAATGCCTGCATTCTTATCTACATGAAAGCCCCTTGGCCCTCACAGGCCTTGAGCCCAGAATAGGAAGCTGTCTGGAGTTCTTGCAGTTGTACTGTTTCAGGGAGAGAATTTACACTGTATCCCACCTACCCTCTGGTCCCCAAGCTGTTATAGCACAGTACCATTTTGAGAGGGAACTACCACTGTACTATATTGTGTCCAGGAACCCAGTAGCCCTTGCATCTCCACGTTTCTGGGGCTCTTTTGACATCTACTCAGAGCGTTGTAGCATCACAACACCAGCTGGACTCCAGCAAAGTCTTGTTCTCAGCACTTGAGCCTGGTCAGCATACTATACCCTGGGGAAAAAGAAGTCCAAAACATCCAGGAGGCTGCTCCCAGAATGTAGCCAAAATGTGCACTCCCCAGAGCTTGAGAGCCACTTGCCCATGTATGCCATTCATAGTCCAAGGACTGTCCTGCCCAGGGCTTGCTGCCACTAACACCTATGCATGGTGCCCATGGACCAAGGACTAATCTGCCTGGGGCCCACCATTACCAGCAACCTCACCCTCTCTAGTGGCAAGGCTGCTGCATGCCTGCACCAATTGCCTAGGAGTCCCAAGGACTGGCTCACTATCTGCAGCCACCATCACCAGTGCCGAAGCATGCCCTCTCTGAGACCTAAGAGCTGGCTTGCCCAGCATTCCTGTCTCCAGCAAAGTCTTGCCACAGCCTCCACAAACAACTGCAGCCTAAGACACTGAGTAACTTGCAGACACCAGTGATCATTATGGCAAAAACATATATATATATATATATATATATATATATATATATATATGGAGACTACACTATTGTGCCTACCCAGAATGAAAGCCAAAGCAACCTACCCAATTGACACTATAGATAAATGTAAGGAAAAACTCTTCCCCTATGGAAGTTGCGCCATAAAAGTGGAAGAAGCACCAGTTACACTAGATGCATAAATAGCAACATAGGGAAACAACACGAAAAAGCAAGGAAACAGGGACATGTAAAGGGGCACAATACTTTTCTTCAGTAACAGATCCCAAAGAAAAGGAAAGCTAATGCCTAAAAAGGATTTCAAAATAATCTTAAGGAAATTCAGTGAGATACCAGAGAGCACAAATGGACAATACAAAGAAACCAGAAAAATAGTTTAGGTCTGAGTGAGAAATTCAACAGAGTGAAAAAGAAATCCTGGAATTGAGGAATTCAATGAATTATATGAAAAATGTAATTGAGAGCTTCAACAATAGACTAGATCCAGCAGAAGAAAGAATTTTGAATTTGAAGACAAGTCTTTTGAAATAGCATATTTGGACATGCAAAAAGAAAATATATATATATATATATATATATATATATATATATATATATATAAGAATGAAGAAAGTCTACATGACACAAGTAACAAGGATTTGCATTTTAGGGATTCAGAAGTGACAAGAGATTGGAGAAAAACATAGTAAACCTATTTAGTGAAATAATAGCTGAAAACTTCCCAAGTCTTAGTAGAAAAATAGACAAAACTCTAAATAACTGAGTATAGAAGAAACACACCTCAACACAATGAAGGCTATATATGATAAGCCTGCAGCTGACATACTAACTGGGGAAAAACTGAAAGCCTTACTTCTAAGAACTGGAACAAGACCAAGATGTCCACATTGACCACTGTTATTCAACATAGTACTGGAAGTCCTAGCCAGAGCAGTTAAGCAAAAGAAAGAGATAAAAGGCATCCAAGTTGCAAATGAGAAAGTCAAATTGTCCCTCTTTGTAGGTAACATGGTCTTCTGTAATACATAGAAAAATGTAAAGACACCATCCAAAAGCTCTTAGAACTGACAAGTGAGTTTAGTAAAGTTATGGGATGCAAAATCAATGACATTTCTATAAACCAATAATGAACTAGCTTAAAAAGAAATCAAAAAAGCAATCCTATTTACAATAGCTACAAAAGAAAAACACCTAGGGATAAATTTAATCAAGGGCATAAGCAACCTCTACAACAAAAACTATAAAAAAGCACTGATGAATTGAAGAGGCCACAAAAAAAATTGAGACATCGATGCTTGTGCATTGGAAGATTTAATGTTAAAATGACTATACTACCAACCCAAAGCAATCTACAGATTTAATGCAATCCTTATCAAAATACCAATGTCATCTTTCTTAGAAATAGAGAAAACAATTCTAAAATTCATGTGGAATCACAAAAGACCCCAGGTAGCCAGTGGAATCCTGAGCAAAAATAACAAAGTTAGATGTGTCACATTACCTGGCTTCAAAATATACAACAAAGCTACAGTAACCAAAACAGCATAGTACTTACATAAAAACAAACACATAGACAAATAGAGAACCCAAAAATAAATCTGTATATTCAAAACCAACTGATTTTTGACAAAGGTGCCAAGAAGTCTGGGGAAAGAGGACCCTCTTCAATTAGTGATCCTGGGGAAACTGGATATCCATATGCAGAAGAATGATACTAAGCCCTTATCTCTCACTGTATATCAAAACCAATCAAAGTGGATTAAAGCAAAAACAAAAATAGACAAATGGGACCGTATCAAACTAAGAGGCTTTTGCACAGCAAATGAAAGAACAAAGTAAAGAGACAACCTGTAGAATGCAATAAAATATTTACAAACTAGTGTGACAAGGGACAAATATTCCCAATGTGCAAGGAACTCAATTCAACAGAAAAAAAAAAAAAAAAAAAAAAAAACAGCAAATAGTCTGATTTTTAAATGGGCAAAGAATCTGAACTAATTTCTTGGAAGACACCAAAACGACCAAGTATATGAAAAATGCCCCACATTACTGATCATCAGGGAAATGCAAATCAAAGCTACAATGAGATACCTCATCGGAGATATAATTAGTTATTATCAAAAGACAAAAAATAAGTGCTCTCGAGGATGCAGAGGTACACTGTTGGTGGGAAGGCAAATTAACCTTTGTGGAAAAGATTATGGAAGTTTCTCAAAAAACTAAAAATGGAATTCCTCTACCATCCAGCAGTCTCACTACTGGGTATTTATCTGGAGGAAAGGAAATCTGTATGTCAGAGAAATCCCTGCACCTTCATGTCTATTGCAGCACTATTAACAATAGCCAGGACATGAAATGTCCATCAAAAGAGGAATGGATAAGGTGGTGTATATACACAAAATGGAATTCTATTTGGCTGTAAAAAAAGAATTGTCTTCTAATTTGTGGCAATGTGGATGAACGTGGAGGGCATGTTAACTGAAATAAGACAGAGAAAGATAAATACCACATGTTCTCATATGTATTTTTTTTTTGACTGTACAGTTGGTCTGTCCTTTATTTATTTATTTCTGTTCTCATATGTAGAAACAAACAAACAAAAAACGCTCAGAGAAGTAGAGAGTATTGTGGGTTTTAGAGTATGGGAAGAGTAGTGGGAGGGAAGGATAGGGAGAAGTTCCTTAACAGATACAAAATTATAGCTGAAGAGGAAGAATAAGTTCTAGTGTTCTGTAGCACTGTAAGGTAAATATTGTATATTTTTTAAAAAGCTAGAAGAGAGGATTTTATTTTGAATGTTCACATCATAAATGAGATAATGGATATGCTTAATTACCCTGACTTCCTCATTACACATTGTATACATGTATTGAAATTTTACTATATATCCCATAAATATGTAGTTATCACATGTCAAAGAGAAAAACAATGAAATATTAATAGGCAATTTACAGAAACCCAAAAGTCCAACAGCTGTGTAAAGATACTCAAACTTAACAGAGAAATATGTGTTATAACAATAAGATGCCTCTTTATCTGGTAAAAAATTAGGTTGGATGCTTGTTAGCATTCAAAGAAATGTGAAGGTAGAGGAACTCTTGTGCGCTGCTGATAGGGTATAGACTGGCACAGCCATTTTGGAGAGTAACCTGGCAGTATCGAATCCATTTGAGTATACCTCACTCCTGAGTATATACCCCAAAAGAATACATGCGGAGGACCTTAAAGGATTGTATAGGAGGATGTTCATTGCTGTGTTGGTTGTGGTGCAGGAGTTGGGGGTAATCTGGTGACTTATTACTGATAGAGTTACAAGGGATTATGCAGCGATTAGAAACATACATAGGAAACAACATGAATAGATCTTAAATATAGATCTGAATTTTAAAAAGTTAATTTTCTGTGTAATTAACTCTACCATATTTTTTTGGTTACCTATATGGCAACCTAAGTATACTGTCTAAACCAAAACTCCTGATTTTATATCTGCTGCCAGAAAAAGCAGCTACCACAACCTAACTAACAATAAAAACCCTTGCACCCCTAATAATCTTTCCCATCTCAGATAACGCCACTACTCTCCTCCCCAAAATTTGTCCTGAGCCAAAAATTTTAGGAGCCATCTTTTGTTCCTCTTTCTCTCTACACCTCACTCCACTAACACATATCCCAGCTTTCAGGAACAAGTCCTGTCCTCTCTACCTCCAAAATGCATCCTGGAGCCTAGGATTTTGTGTACTAAAGTGGCACCTCGTGATTCCAATGCAGGAGTTTTCTGAATCACATTTTGAGAAACTCTGAAAACATTCTCTCCTGCTCTGTTGAGTAGTAAGCTTTTCCTCTTGGTAAATTTTGGGAAGATAATTTTTGGCTTTTTAGAATAAAGATAAGTTTGATTCCATTATTAATAATCAATGAATCAAAAGATCAAAACTAGTAATATCATTCCAGTTTTATCACCAATACAGCTGACAGATTGAAAATTTAATGAACAGCACGTAATTAAGATCTGGGCTTTAGAACCAATATTTAATTCCTAGGTCCCTTGCTTTTAGTTGTGTAACCTTGGTTTGTTTCTTTACCTCTGAACCCCCAGGTTCCTAATCTACAAAATGAGGAGAGCACTATCTAGCCATAGAGTTGTTAGGAGGATTTTGATATAAATCATGTGGCACAGTGCTTGACCTTGACAGGGCTGCTGCTAGATTGAGGATGATAATGATGCCTTGCTGTGATTACTACTACCACTAGAACTTTTAATTTTGAGGCCACAAATACTAAGAGCATCCAGCAGAGGGCAGTGGAACAGCAGAGTATTTAAGTAAGTATATGAGCCTACTGGAGGTGTGTTGGATTTACCAAGCATTACTTCTACTTTTATATTTTTTATTTTAATGGAAGGAAGAGATGAATGATGTTGATGGGCTTCCTTTATATTTGAGATTCTCACTTCTTCAATTATTGAAGAATGATGGTACATCTAGACCTACACAATGTTCACTTATAACTTGCAGTCTCAATCTCCTAATGTATTAGTCTGTTTTTGTAATGCTGATAAAGACATACCCGAGACTGGGTAATTTATAAAGAAAAAGAGGTTTAATGGACTCAGAGTTCCATGTGGCTGGGGAGGCCTCACAATCATGGCAGGAAGAGAAAGATATGTCTTACATGGCAGCAGGCAAGAAAGAAATGAGAGCCAAGCAAAGAAGGAAACCCCTTATAAAATCATTGGAACTTGTGAGACTTACTATCATGAGAACAGTATGGGAGAAACTGTCCCCATAATTCAATTACCTCCCACCTCCTCCCTCCCACAACGTGTGGAAATTATGGGAACTACAAGATGAGATTTGGGTGGAGACACAAACCCTATCACCTAACATCTTTTAATTTTTTTTTAATTTAAATTTATTTTATTATTATTTTGAGATGGAGTCTTGCTCTGTTGCCAGGCTGGAGTGCAGTGGCTTGATCTCGGCCCACTGCAACCTCCACCTCCCGGGTTCAAGTGATTCTCCTGCCTCAGCCTCCCAAGTAGCTGGGACTACAGGTGCACAGCACTACACCCAGCTAATTTTTGTGTTTTTAGTAGAGATGGGGTTTCGCCATGTTGGCCAGGATAGTCTCAATCTCTTGACCTTGTAATTCGCCTGCCTCAGCCTCCCAAAGTGGTGGGATTACAGGGGTGAGCCACTGTGCCCAGCCCTCCTAATAGCTTTGTCCTTTACATCTAAGGCACCTTACCCCAGTGTCTCCCTTTCTAAAATGAGAGGAGTGGAATAAATATTTGGATTTTAAATTCTGCACCTAAGAGCTTTTGGTGCTGTTGCACTGCATTAGGGCTGCCAGAGATAAGTAGGAAGGCTCCACTTCTCTCCCCATCACTGTCTACCAAAGCAACTCAGCATTTATCTGTTTGATATATTGGAATTTCTCATAAGATTTTATTTTGGAAAAAAAAAAAAGAAAAAAAGTTATACTTAAATAATGGATGCTCACAAATGCCCTTTCTGGCTCTATCCTTCCAAGAATCTAGTTTGCTGAGGGCTTTGTTGCCGTTTTAACAAATAATAGTATTTCTTATCTAGCATTTTTTAACATTTGGCCAGTACATCAGTTGCAAAATCAGTTATTGTGACTTTCTTATATGAAATGATGGAATATAATAAAACAAGTAAAAATAACAACATACATTATCTCTAGCAAGAAAAATTTTTGTTTTAAAACTTTTGTTCCAGCTATGTCTGTCTGTGCATAGTGGGTAGAGTGGTAAAATTAATTTCATATTGTGGATTGTGACCAAAAATCTGAAAGCCACTCCTATATATATTGATATACTTTTTGCTTTTAGCACTGTATTAATCTGCTAAGGCTGCAATAACAAACTACCACAGATTAAATAGAATGGCTTAAATAAATTGATTTTCTCACAGTTCGTGGGGCTAGAGTGTAAGACAAGGTGTTAGCAGGGTTGGTTTTCTCTGAGGCCTCTCTCTTTGGCTTGTAGATGGTTGTCTTCATGTTCACATGGTGTTCTCCTTCTATACATATTGTTAAGGGAAAAAAAATTATTTTGTAATCAACAAAAAAATTATTTTTTTGATGATCATTTGGATTGATTCCATGTCTTTGCTGTTTGTAAATAGTGTTGCAATGAACATATATATGCATGTATCTTTATAATAGAATGGTTTATATTCCTTTGGGTATATACCCAGTAATGGAATTGCTCGGTCAAATGGTATTTCTGGTTCTATGTCTTTGAGAAATCACCATACTGTCTTTCATAATGTTTGGTCTAATTTACATTCCTACCAACAGTGTAAAACCATTCCTATTTCTCTACAACCTTACCAGCATCTGTTGTTTCTTGACTTTTTTATTAATCGCCATTCTGACTGGTGTGAGATGGTATCTCATTTTGGTTTTGATTTGTATTTCTATAACAGTCAGTGATGTTGAACTTTTTTTCATATTTTTTTCATATGTTTGTTGGCTGCACTTCTTTTGAGAAGTATCTGTTCATGTCCTTTGCCCACTTTTTAATGGGAGTGTTTATTTCTTGTAAATTTGTTTAAGTTCCTTGTAGACTCTAGATATTAGACCTTTTTCAGTTGGATAGATTGAAAATGAGGTACATACACACCATGGGATACTATGCAGCCGTAAAAAGGAACAAGATCATCTCCTTTCCAGGGATATGGATGGAGCTGGAAGCCATTATCCTCAGCAAACTAACACAGGAACAGAAAATCAAATACCACATGTTATCACTTATAAGTGGGAACTGAACAATAAGAACACATGGACACAGGGAGGGGAACAACACACTGGGGCCTGTCATTGGGGTTGGGGGAAGGGAAACCATCAGGAAAAGTCGCTGATGCATGCTTGGCCCAATACGTAGGTGATGGGTTAATAGGTACAGCAAACCACCATGGCACATGTTTACCTATGTAACAAACCTGCACATCCTGCTCATGTACCCTAGGACTTAAAAAACAAAAGTTCACATCTTCAAATTGCAAACACAGAACATAAAGCAAATTACTTAATGTATTACAAAAAAATGAGAAATGTAAAAAAAAAAATAATAGTTGTTAAAGCACAGTGAGGAAGACTTTATTCAGGACCATTGCAATAGGAATAGGTAACCACCACAATGAGATTTTGGGGTGTGGGAGAAAGATTGGGCTTAACTCCAAGCACAGCATGAGCAAGTGGGAATTTATACCCAAGGAGCAGGGTGGGGTCATGAATGGAAAATTACTAAAAGGAAACATAAGGGGTGAGGAGAATTTCAGCTAAACCAACTTCACAGGATTCTTGCTACAGACAGACCAACATGATTTATTACCTGTGGGACAGTGGAAGATGAGGAGCTTGATCAGATATCACGGTTGATCAGCTATTGGTGGAGAGGAGTTCTTGCTAAACTCATTCACAGAGTTTTTGGCTAAAGCTGGATTTTTACAAGGAGGTGCACAGATGGGCCTAGAAGAAGGTTCCAGAGCCTGACTGAAGTTTGGTCAAGTTAGAATCTTTGTCAATATCTGAACAAAATTCCTCCTCTTACAAAGACATAAATCATATTTGATTAGGGCCTACCTTACTGACTTCATTTTAACTTAGTGATCTCTTTAAGTTTCTAAACACAGTTACATTCTTAGGTACTGGCTATTTCTAAACACAGTCATATTCTTAGGTACTGGGTATTAGGACTTCAGCATGAATTTTGGTGTAACACACGTCAGTCTATAATAATCACATTAAAAATCTTGGAGATCAGTCCATACAAATACATAAAGCCTGCTTCATTTTATTTCATCATTGGACTATATTTCCTTCTCCTTCTCTCTTACTTCCCACCCCCCACAACTTTGAATAATAACTAGTGCTTTTGTAAAGGATTGTGTGTTCATTGTAAAAATTGCAAACAAATACAAAGAAGAAAATAAAAGTCAGGTTCATTATTATTTCTTGAAGTTAATATTTTAGACATTTTGGTGAATATTCTTTCAGTGATCTCTCTGTCTAAAAACCTATATAGATGTATATGTTCATGACTATACATAAATGAGTATATGGATGTGTCTGTGCATTTACCAAAACTGGGACTGTACCATTTATGTTTTCCTGTAATCATTGTTCACTAAACAATATATGGGGATTGTCTTCTTCAAGAAATATATTAATAGATCTATATTATGATTAACAATGTTTACCTACTATTTAGTTGTATAGGATGTTCAGTTAATCATCTAACTAGTCATTACATTTGCTTATATTATTTCTATTATAATCAAGATTTACATGAATATGTAAGCATATGCATCTTTGCACACTTGTATGATAATTCCCATGGAATAAATTCTTGGAAGTAAGAATACAAAGTTGGTAGCCACTTTACACTTTAATATATACAATAATTCTAAGCTATCTTCCAAATAGTTTATCCTAATTTATATACTCACCACAAAAAGAAAAAGAAAAAAGAAAATATGAGTTCTTATATACTACACTGTCACTAATAATATTAGACTGTATTATTTAGCATTCTTTTAAAATAAAATTAGTTTTTATTTGCACTTACAAGTAAAAGCATCTTTTCTCCCAAAATTTTATTTACAACATACAACAAAGTTTGAATTCATTTTACAGTGAGCACTCATATGCACACCATCTTGATTCTACCATTAACATTTTACTATATGACAATATAGCTATCCTCTGTCTGTACCTTTATTGATGCATTTAATTCATCTTTTAAAATGTATTTTAAAGAAATTTGCAGGCATCTGTACTCTTTACCTGAAATGCAGTTGACCATTGAACAACACAGGTTTGAAATGTTTGAAATGTGCAGGCCGACTTATATGTGGATTTTTTCAATAAATGTATTGGATTTTTTTGGAGATTTGTGACTATTTGGAAAAATTCAGATTAACCACAAAGCCTAGAGATAACAAAAAAATTAAGAAAATGGTATGTCATAAATACATAACACATAAAACTATAAAATATAAAAAGTTAAAATCTATCAAAACCGACACACACACCATACATGGTGCCATTTGCAGTTGAGAAAAATATAAACAAATGTAAAGGCAGTATTAAGCTATAATTAAGTATAGTACATACTTGACTCAGCTGGGTGACCAGGGGCTCATAGGAGTGTCTGGGGGGGGTTGAACCCCTGTACAGTAGCCCTATGGGGAATTCCCCAACAAAAATTAATTTTTAAAAAGATTCATCCAGGAAATGCTTATAAGGTCTGGTCACCTGGTATTTTGAGCCCTCTCACAGGCCATAGACCTCTGGAGAGAGAAATGAAATTATAAAATGGTGAAAATGGCTCAGTGGTAACACACTGTATAGTCCTGCCCACAAGCAGCACACATCATCAGTTCACCACACAAAAACCCTAAGCCACAGCTCAGTTCCTTCTTTTAAGAAAAAAGAGAGAAACAAATAATATAAGAATGAGGAGAAAATAAGGAGAGTAACCCCCTTTCAAGCACTCCATAGGTTTTATGGCACCTCCACTTGCTAGGGTTTATGTGAAATGGAAGTAATATGGTATTTGTGCACATTTACATTAATGAAAAAGAGCCCTAAGGTCAACCTGCAAATACAGAGTTCCTAAGTTTTCTTTTTTCTCTATTTTCCTTTCTGCTAGCTTTAAATCTGCTGTTATTTTCTTCCTCTTCTTTTCTCTTTTCTTTTCTTTTCTTTACTTCTGTTTTCTTTTCTTTTCTTTCTTTTTTGAGACAGAGTCTCACTCTGTCACCCAGGCTGGAATGCAGTGGCACAATCTTGATTCATTGCAACCCCTGCCTCCTGGGTTTAAGCAATTCTTCTGCCTCAGCTTCCCGAGTGGTTGGGATTGCAGGTACACACCACCACGCCTGGCTAATTTTTGTATTTTTAGTTGAGACAGGGTTTCGCCATATCAGCCAGGATAGTCTCGATCTCGTGACCTAATGATCCACCCACCTCAGCCTCCCAAAGTCTGTGATTACAGGCATGAGCCACTGCGCCCAGCCCTCCTAATAGCTTTGTCCTTTACATCTAAGGCACCTTACCCCAGCGTCCCCTTTTCTAATAGCCTTCTTTTGAGAAGTCTGTTCATATCCTTTGCCCACTTTTTGATGCGGTTGTTGGTTTTTTTCTTGTAAATTTGTTTAAGTTCATTGTAGATTCTGGATATTAGCCCTTTGTCAGAGGAGTAGATTACAAGCATTTTTCCCCATTCCTTTGGTTGCCGGTTCGCGCTAATGATAGTTTCTTTTGCTGTGCAGAAGCTCTTTAGTTTAACTAGATCCCATTTGTCTATTTTGGCTTTTGTTGCCATTGCTTTTGGGGTGTTAGTCATGAAGTCCTTGCCCCTGCCTATGTCCTGAATGGTATTGCCTAGGTTGTCTTTTAGGGTTTTTATGGTGTTACATCTTATGTTTAAATCTTTAATCCATCTGGAGTTAATTTTTGTATAATGTATGAGGAAGGGACCAGTTTCTGCTTTCTGCATATGGCTAGCCAGTTTCCCCAACACCATTTATTAAACAGGGAATCCTTTCCCCATTGCTGGCTTTTGTCAGGTTTGTCAAAGATCAGATGGTTGTAGATGTGTGGCATTATTTCTGAGGCCTCTGTTCTGTTCCATTGGTCTATGTATCTGTTTTGGTACTAGTACCATGCTGTTTTGCAGCCTTGTAGTATAGTTTGAAATCCAGCAGTGTGATGCCTCCAACGTTTTTTTGTTTTTGTTTGTTTTTGTTTTTGTTTTTGTTTTGCTTAGGATTATCTTGGCTGTGCAGGCTCTTTTTTGGTTGCATAAGAAGCTTAAGGTATTTTTTTTTTCCAATTCTGTGAGGAAAGTCGATGGTAGCTTGATGGGGATAGCACTGAATCTATAAATTACTTTGGGCAGTATGGCCATTTTCACAATAATGATTCTTCCTAACCATGAGCATGAAATGTTTTTCCATCTATTTGTGTCCTCTCTTATTTCATTGAGCAGTGGTTTGTAGTTTTCCTTGAAGAGGTCCTTCACATCCCTTGTTAGTTGTATACCTAGGTATTTTATTCTCTTTGTAGCAATTGTGAATGGGAGTTCACTCATGATTTGACTGTTTGTCTATTACTGGTGTATAGGAATGCTTGTCAGTTTCGCACATTGATTTTGTATCCTGAGACTTTGCTGAAGTTGCTTATCAGCTGAGGGAGATTTTGGACTGAGATGATAGGGTCTTCTAAATATGCAATCATGTCATCTACAAATAGAGACAATTTGACTTCCTCTTTTCCAAATCAAATACCCGTTATTTCTTCTTGTTGCCTGGTTGCCCTGGCCAGAACTTCCAATGCTATGTTGAATAGGAGTGGTGAGAGAGGGCATCTTTGTCTTGTGCCAGTTTTCAAAGGGAATGCTTCCAGTTTTTGCTCATTCAGTGTGATACTGGCTGTGGCTTTGTCATAAATAGCTCTTATTATTTTGAGATACATTCCATCGATACCTAGTTTATTGAGAGTTTTTAGCATAAAGGGCTGTTGAATTTTGTCGAAGGCCTTCTCTGCAGCTAGTGAGGTAATCATGTGGTTTTTGTCCTTGGTTCTGTTTATGTGACGGATTACATTTATAGATTTGTGTATGTTGAACCAGCCTTGCATCCCATGGATGAAGACGACATGATTGGGATGGATAAGCTTTTTGATGTGCTGTTGGATTCGGTTTGCCAGTATTTTATTGAGGATTTTTGCAACAATGTTGATCATGGATATTGGCCTGAAAGTTTCTTGTTTAGTTGTGTCTCTGCCAGGTTTTGGTATCAGGATGATATTGGTCTTATAAAATTAGTTAGGGAGGATTCCTTCTTTTTGTTTTGTTTGGAATAATTTCAGAAGGAATGGTACCTCTTTCTACCTGTGGTAGAAATATGAATTCATCTGGTCCTGGACTTTTTTTGTTTTGTAGGCTGTTAATTGCTGCCTCAACTTCAGACCTTGTTATTGGTCTGTTCAGGGATTCAACAGTAACCTGCGATATCAAGTGTTTTAAACCTTTGGTATTTGACAAATTTTGCAAAATCAAATCATAAATTATGTCTTTTTCCTACCTAATTAATTCTTTAAGATATTAGGTTCCGCCGGGCGCGGTGGCTCACGCCTGTAATCCCAGCACTTTGGGAGGCCGAGGCGGGTGGATCACGAGGTCGAGAGATTGAGACCATCCTGGTCAACATAGTGAAACCCCGTCTCTACTAAAAATACAAAAAATCAGCTGGGCATGGTGGCGCGTGCCTGTAATCCCAGCTACTCAGGAGGCTGAGGCAGGAGAATTGCCTGAACCCAGGAGGCGGAGGTTGCGGTGAGCCGAGATCGCGCCATTGCACTCCAGCCTGGGCAACAAGAGCGAAACTCAGTCTCAAAAAAAAAAAAAATATATATATTACGTTCCCTAACACCCAAAAATGACATAATTTGGCTTATTTGGTATTAAAATTATACAGGAAGGATTGTCAAATATGAAATGGTGTTTGGTTTTCTTTGGGCTGTAGTTGTATAGCTATGTTATTGACATCTGTTCCAAAATCATGGGAAACTCCTATAATTCTGATATGACTTAGTATAAATTATCAGTAACAGTTACAATTGTTATGTTTAATTATCGTGTGCCACAGAGGTAACTAATTTCCTTGTCAATTGTGTTTTTCACTGTGGCTGCCCTAAAACTTTTTGTCATCCTTGGACAATTGTTGTTTTGTTTTGGTCCTCTTTAGAAGGTGGTTCTACTACTACTACTGAAAACCTTGGTTTTTGTACTACATTTTCTCTTTTCCTGAAGTCAGAAGAATCAAGGCAGATACAGAAGGAGCACATAGATATCTTTCATTACTCAGGATGGTTCAGCTGGATATAGATATTAAGAACTAGTCAGTGTTAAATGGCTATTTTTAAATTTTCAGTAGGTTTTCCGGGAACAGATGGTGCTTGGTTACATGAATAAGTTCTTTAGTGGTGATTTGTGAGATTTTGGTTTACCTATCACCCAAGCAGTGCACACTATACTTAATGTGTAATCTTTTATTCCTCACGCCCCTCCCACCTTTTCCCTGGAGTCCCCAAAGCCCATTGTATCATTCTTATGCCATTACAACCTCATGGCTTAGCTCCCAACTATGAGTGAGAACATATGATGTTTGGTTTTCCATTCCTAAGTTACTTCATTTAGAATAATGGTCTCCAATTGTATCCAACGCTCCAGAGTCTTTGACCTAACTTTATATTACATCTGTATTTTCTTTCTTTCCATGGAGAATTGGAGAATTATAATTCTCAAAGACATAGCAATTGGTAGATTTAGATTATTCCACAATTACTTTATTCCGTATTACACACATAGTGGTCATAGGAGAATATTATTTTTTATTTGAGGATTTTTAAAAATTATACTTTTTAGTATTTTCCTGCTTTGGTTTTCTTTATAAGGGGTTTCTCTTAACTATATGTTGTATCTTCATGGCTAACTTTCAATATTCATTACTTTATCTCAATCCTTTATATCTATTTATTTATTGTGCATTTTAAGAAGTCTCATTTTCACCTCTTTTTATTAAGGCATTATCTGTTGTGTTGAGTCACTCTTGTGTTTCTTATTGTTTAGTCTTTATTTCTAAAATGAGCTTCTTTATTTCTAATTCTTTTCTGAATTGTTGCCTTGTTTTGAGTTTTTCAGATTCCAAATTGTGTTGTTCTTTCATGCTTTGTGTTACTTAATTTAAGAATCTATTCTGTGGACATGTCTTTTTGGCATGCTTTCATTGTTTGTAGGAAAATTATTCTGTTCTTTATTCTCTTTTCTTTTAATAACTTTGTATGGGATTTGACCTCACTACTTTCCTGTTGCTTAATTCATTTTTTCCAAACTTTTAGAAGGAGGAATGACACAGGGTCATTTTTCTACTTTAAGAGGGCTCTGTTTTCTGTTTTGCTTTTTTTCTTTAGAGAGTTAAAAAAAAAAAATGTAGCTTGCTTTTTGAACTGTTTTCTTCCCCTACCTTTTAATAAACCTTTTCTTTTCTTCATCTTTATTGTTACTATTCTTTTCTACTTTGATGCCACTCCCAGCAATTTGTATACATTGTTGGCTCCCTGGAAGGAAGCCATGGTGGTTTAATTTTGAAAATGTCTCCAGCCTCTCCAGTTCTTACAGCAGACTCTTGGGATTATCTGCTAATAGAGCAGGCACATCCCTCCCAGTTGGCTCACTGTGTGCTGCAGTGAGTTCCTGTTAGCTATTTTGAGGGTTCTTTTGTTCTCAGGTCTATCGGATGTCCCATTGCATTCCTCTACTTCCTCTTGCACAGAAGTTGTTGTATGCAGAACAGTAAGTATGCCTGTTGGTAGTTTGTCCTCATCTGCTTGTATATTGTGCTCTGTGACACGTTTCATACCTGTTTTTTTTGTTGTTGTTATTTTTAATTTTTTTTGTAAAAGTTATTCATGAGTTTTTGATTTTGTAATATTGGTACTCTATTTATTTGGATGTGAGTATTTGGAAAGATTGAAAAACTATCTTGCTGCCACCACCATCTTCTCAAAATGAACAGTGAACTACTGAATCATATTAAGAACATAAAAGTTTTCTAAAACATATTGTTTCTTTTAATACATTGCTTTCCAAGGGAGAAAGTTTTTTGATTCTTCGGAGTTGTGTTTCTCTTTTATTATACAGTTAAAAAATATGGTGGCTTGCTTGTTGAACTCTGCATCTCCCTTCCACATTTATATAAGCCTTTTCTTGCATATAAACATTAGCTTTGCATAGGCCTTGTGATTTTTGTCCTGTCTCCCTTCCTTCCTTCCTCTCTTAAAACAAAACAAAAGCTTTAAAAAATTCGTTTGTGCATTTTGTAGCAGATGGTGGCTGATCTCCACCTCTATCCCTCATCTCGTCACTTTGCTGCCCACTTCCTAATTTCCAGTTGCTGGCACCTGCATTTCTTTGCGTGTGAGTTTTATCTGACTACCAGAGCCTGCTTTACTTGCCTGAGTATCAGGCTGAAGTGCTAATGCTCCCCTTGGAATTGGTCTTCAACTAATGACTGATGAGAGGAGATGTATGCAGCAGTCAGAATAAAGGCCCACCCAAAGATGTCCACAACCTAATCCGCATCATCTGAATGAGTTGCCTCACATGGCAAAGATACTTTACAGATGTGATTAAGTGATTATCTTGAGATGGAAGCTTATGATAAATACAAAACTTTTTCAATCCAAACTTGAAGAATTTGAGCACATATCTACATCAGCCTCTCACCAAACTCATCTCAAGTTCCATTTTAGACTGGGTTCCCCCAGAAGCAACCACCAATTCAAGGACTTGAGTGCAAGTAGTTCATCTGGAGATGTTCCTAACATAATAGGAGGGTGAAAAGGTTAGACAGGAAGGAGAAGGAAGCCACTAATTGGTTTGTTTCTTAGCTATAGATTACCATTGGTGGATAAGGCACTTAATCCCCACTTCCAGGACTCTGAGAGGCAACATTAAGCAAAGACTTCAGTTATCCCACTCAAGGACTGAGGGATTTTCCAGATAGGCTTAATCCTATCCTATGGATTCTTTTTTAAAAGTGGAAGAAGGAGGTCATAGTCAGAAATTTGAAGATACTATGATGCTGGCTTTGAACATAGAGTAAGGGGACACCCCTTCTATTTGCAAAGGAAGGCAAATGGCCTCTAAAAGCTGAAGAGGAAGAGACAAAGTAGCAGATTCTCCCCCGAAGCCTTCAGATGCAGTTCTGCTGTCACCTTGAATTTAGCCCAGTATGACCCATTTTGGACTTCTGACTTCCAGAACTGTTTTGTAATAAGTTTGTGTTAAGCCATCATATTTGCGGTAGTTTGTTAAAGGAACATTAAGAAACGAATAAAATGCATAAATGTGCCAACTCCCTCAGCTCTTGAGTGGGATAACTGAAGCCTATGTTCAGTGTTGGCTCTCAAGAGTCCTAGAGATGGGGATTAAGTGCCTCATCCACTAACGGTAATCTGCAACTAGCAAACAAACCAATTAATAACTTCCTTCTTTTTCCTGTCTTTTTCACCCCCATAATATGTAAGGAACACCTCCCAATAAATTATTTGCACTCAAGTCCTTGACTTGGGATTGCTTCTGGGGGAACCCAGTCTAAAACAGAACTCAAGATGGGTTTGGTGAGAGACTGATGTAGGTATGTGTTCAAATTCTTCAAATTTGGATTGAAGAAGAGAAGTTTTACTAAATTCAAGATGCAATAATACACGGGCAGGTGGGAAGTGGGATGGAAGACTGAAACTCAGGTGGTCATGAAACATAGTCTCTATCTTTGTTTCCTTTTTAAAATAAGCAATTGTGTGTGTGGCGGCGGCGGGACAGGTAGTGTAAGACTGTGGAGTTCAGATTTCTGCTTCGTGAATCTCCAGAAATGAATCTTAGGGCCTTTACTGCCACCAAGCACTATCAATCAATCAGGGGAGGAACTTTGAGGTAGATACAGTAGGTTGGCTCACTTTGCACAAGGATTTCCCAACCTTGCACCATTGACATTTTGGACTGGATAATTTGTTGGTGTGAGTTCTCTCCTGTGCATTTTAAGATGTCTGGCAACATGGCCTCTACCTACTAGATGCTGATAGCACCCCCACACCAGCTGTGATAAGCAAAATTGTCTCCAAACATTGTCAAATTTTCCTGAGGGGTAAAACTGCCCTTGTTTGAGAGCCTGTCAAACTCCAACTCCTTTTTATCTTCAAATCTTCTGGGACTCTGGAAGTAGGCAAGTTAAAGATCACATTCCCCAGCCTCCCTTGCAATTGAGATTCTGCATGTGACAGCTTTTGAGGACACAGGTGGGTAAGACTTAGAACATGGTGTGGCCATCATGAGACGTGAGTTTTCTGATAGCACTGTCATGGAGGTAATTTTTTCCAGAACAGTATGGGTGAAGGTTTGGTCTCTGACTTTACAGGAATTAAGCACAGAGGCAGCAGCATGATTTTTGCTAATGCAACTCTGTTGGATAGTTGGACATTTCTCTTTGCTGTATTACTCCTCACTATATAGCATCTAAGTTTATTTTCTGGCACTTTAAGAAATTTAAAATGACTCCTTTCTTGTTAAACTAGTTAGAGACAATTATATGAACTAGTCATTTTTACCAGGACTCTGTACAGAATATATCATAATCTAAATTGTGGCTTTGGCTTCATGGAGGAAGTAGGGAGAAAGACACTAAGAGTTTGAATTTTCAGCCTGGAAAGCTAGTGAACCTAGTTATGTGGTGGCAAACAATTCTTACATGGCAGAACCCATGCTGACTAAGTGTGTAACATTAGCTAAAACGTTAGAACAAAGATGCAGATCAACTCAAACTAGAGGTAGAAGGAATAGCACTTGGCTAAGACAGGCTATGGGCCTGTGGTCTGCAATCTGAGTAGGCTGACCCTTCAGTAATTTGGTATCTTGCAGTTAAAAAATTCAACTATGGTATTTACTCAGTGAGTTGAAAAACATATGTCTCCCCTAAACATGCACATAGATGCTTACAGAAGCACATTCATTATTGTCAAAATCTGGAAGCAACCAAGATGTCCTTCGGTAGATAAGTGAGTAAACTATGGTATATCCAGACGATGAAATGTTATTAAGCACTAAAAACAAATGAGCTACCAAGCCATGAAAAGATATGAAGGAAACTTAAATGCATATTACTAAGTGAAAGAAGTCAACCTGAAAAGGCTACATTGATTCCAACTATATGACACTCTGGGAAAAGCACTACTATGGAAACAGTGGTTGCCAGGTGTTAGGGCAGAGGGAGGATGATAAGACACAGCATAAAGGATTTGCAGGGCAGTGAAACTGTTCTTTATGATACTATAACTGGATAAATGTCATTATACACGTTATCCATAGAATGTATATCAAGAGTGAGGCCTAATGGTAACTTTGGATTTTGGGTGATGATGTGTCAACATAGATTCATCTATTGTAATAAATGTATTACTCTGGTGCCAGTGTTTTGTTTTGTTTTGTTTTGTTTGAGATGGAGTCTTGCTCCTGTCACTCAGGCTGGAGTAGAGAGGTTCATTGCAAGCTTCACCTCCCATGTTCAAGTGATTCTCCTTCCTCAGCATACCGAGTAGCTGGGATTACAGGCATGCAACACCACACCCGGCTAATTTTTGTATTTTTAGTAGACACAGCATTTCGCCATGTTGGCAAGGCTGGTCTGGAACTCGTGACCTCAGGTGATACACCCACCTCAGCCTCCCAAAGTGCTAGAATTACAGGAGTAAGCCACTGCGCCCGGCCTCTGGTGCCATTGTTGATGGTGAAGGATGCTGTGCATGTGTAGGGGCAGGGACTATATGAGAACTCTGTAATTCCACTCAATTTTGCTGGGAAAGCCACTCTAAAAAATATATTTTTTTAGTTTACCAGCTTCTTCTTTACCCTAATTGTAAAACTGTAGCCTTAGAAAGAGATAAGTTTCTGACCCCAAGTTTTATTCCAAAAAATCCTTTAAGAGTTCTTTGCCGACCGTGGGGACTCGCTCATAAAGATAAGATTAAGAATTGCCTTTCTACCATGTCCTGTTTTAAACAGTCTCAGGGTAGCTATCATTGTAATGGGAACTGGAGACTGGGCAGAACATAATGGCTAGTAGTAAGTCTCTTTGGCCTGAAAAGTCCATGACTACACAAGTTCTTTAACTGAAGTTATTTGTGCACGAAACTTACTGAATGACAATAGACAGAAATACTACGAGATGTTTGAGAGAACTCTAAGACTATTTTATAATAGACCATGTTAAACACCAAAACTCTACCTGGACCCTAACTTGCACAAACAGGAAGTAGAGTGATGAAGCTGTGCATCCCCCAAAGCCTTCTTCACTAATGCCCATCTCAGCTGTGGTCATCAAGGAAAGAGTGCATTCAGTGTAGTGCATTCAGATCCTCTCCAGGACTGAAGAATTTGTTTTCTCGAGCTGCTGGGAGTGTTCCTGGCTAAGAGCCCTCAGCTGTCAGTCTTCTATAAAGGGTCAAAGCTTCAGACCTCCTTCTGATTTGCTGAGGCCTTTGCTGAGACTGTATCACACCCTGATGTCTCCCTTTGCCCTCTGCTGAATTTGGTTCTCTTTTCTGCCTTCACACTTAATGATCCCCAGTGCACACCCTAATAAACTTCCTGCATACTAGGCTCTGTCTCAGAGTCTGCTTCCCCTTGAGCTTTATTTTTAAAAACTAGAAAGACTTTTCAGAGAGCAGAGGCTGAGGCTATTCCATGGGCTAATTAAAAAACATCACCTACTGCTGCAGCAGGGCACCCTGGCTATTGAGCAGGCTACCTATGGTTCTTGTATTCCCTTTTCTGAATAGGAACGTGTGTGTGTGTGGGTGTATGTGTTATTTCTCTAAAAACTGAAAATTAGTCATATTGACATTTTCCCCCTTAGCTTAAAGTAGCTTTCTAACAGACTATTGATGCACCATGACCTAGAAAAAAATCTTTGCAGAAACTTACATGACGGTCTTCTTCCATGTGTGTTGGTATGACAAGATACCTTAAAAACAGTAATTTTTGTTTGTTCCTTTGTTTTTAAAGACAGGGTCTTTCTCTGTCCCCCAGACTAGAGTGCAGTGGCATGATCATAGCTCACTATAAAAACTGGGTAATTTATGAAGAACAGAAGTATATTTCTCACAGTTCTGGAGACTGGGAGGCCCAAGATCGAGGTTCCAACAGATATGGTGTCTGGTGAGGGTTGCCGTCTGCCTCTCGAATGGTGCCTTCTTACTGCCTCCTGACAGCAAGGTAGAAAGAGGACAAAAAGGGATAAATGCTGTGTCCTCACATGGTAGAAGAGATAGAAGTGCAGGCAACTCTCTGAAGCCTTTTTTAGAGACAGGATCTTACTCTGTTGCCCAGGCTGGAGTGCAGTGGTGTGATCATAACTCGCTGAAGCCTTGAACTCATGGGCTCAAATGATCCTTCTGCCTTGGTGTACCAAGTAGCTGGGACTACAGGCACATACCACCATATCCAGCTAAGTTTTGAAGTTTCTTGTAGATAAAGGGGTTTTACTATATTGCCCAGGCTAGTTTTGAACTTCTGGCCTCAAGCGATCTTCCTGACTTGGGCTCACAAAGTTTGGGATTACGATGTAAGCCACAGCACCCAGACTGAAGCCTGTTTCATAACGGCATTAATTACATTCATGAGGGCAGACCCCCATGACCTAATCACATTCCAAAAGCCCCTGTCTCGTAATGCCATTACCTTAGGGGTTAAGTTCTGACACAGGAATTCCAAGGAGACGCCCACGCTCAAACCATAGCAGTCTTTGTCAAAATGGACTAAATATTATTCAATTAGAATTGATTACTGTTAAATAAGAATTTGAACTATGAATACTATATTCTTTCTTCATTTGGGGAGACCAATTGTTCTAAAAGCAAGGCCTCCTCACTTTATTATGTTATATTATTTTGCAAAGAACACTTCCCTCAACAATCAAAAATTGCCTATGAAATTTTTTTAAACACTGTCATGGGAATGTTGGGTGCATATAACTTGATTTTTAGTTCATAAGACATGGAAGTGTGAGATGCTACATAGAGACCTAAGGCCCTTCTGCATGGCTGATCCATCCTTGTAAATGTTTTTGTAATTTGGGCCACCTTTAAACTACACCATTCCTCTGCTGATCAAAGCTTTATTATGACATTTACTTTAGAGACTTGATCTCTGTGCAACAATGACTCCCATTAGCAAGTAGATATTTTCAACTTGTTCCACCATCATTACATTTGGGTTTATTAATACAGGGCTTCTTGTTTCCAGAATGATTATAGTTGCAATTTACTGATTACTTTGCATATTTCACCTCAGTTAACCAACAAAGCAGATAGGTATTGTTTCTATGTTTTACATAACTGGAAATTGAAATGTGGAGCAGATTTGGTTCTCTGGAAGCAAAAATAGATTAGGGATCAACAACTGTGAAAGGAAGAGAGCAGAGGAAGAAATTAAACTGGGCCATAGGCCTCATATACCCTTAGCAAACGCAGTTGGGAACTCTGGATCAAGTATTGCCCATCAGCTTCCCATGTCAGGTCAAAATGGCCAGCAATCTATATACTTTCCTTGCTCCATCATTGGATGCAAGCTGTAATGGGAAAGCATGACGCTGGTCAAGGTGTGTCTCAGCTGAGCAGAACTGGGAGAAGTTTACATTGGAGGTACTCTACCTATTGCATTCCCCCCAGCTAAGAGCAAATACAATGTTGAAGGGGGATCTGAGAGGTGCATCTCCATCTCTGTGTCTACTACAGACTCTAGGAACATAGAAAATCTATTAAACGTCCAATAACTAGTAAGTGACAAAGATTTGATACCATGTTTTATGTGATTCAAAAACTTACGTCCCCTGCCAACTCATAATTGGTTTCTAAATATTCCTTCAAACTAATATATCAAAATCACCTTTGGAGCTTTTTAAAAATAGTGACATCTGAACTTCACCCTGTGAGATTCTGATTCAATGGAAATGGGTAGGATTCAAAAATTCCACCCATTTTATTAAAAGTGCTCAGGCTGATTATAAAGTACAGTCATGTATAGAAACCATTTCTAACAATACCATTAGTAAAAAAAATTACACCAAATAGAAAAATGTCAAAGTTTTTAAATGCTGGACTACATTTACAGTAAAGCTATGGGATATTTTGGGGGGAAGTTAAAAAGATCAGAACCAAGATTCATCTCTCTGGGATTGTCTAACATCAGGGGAAAGACTTTTCCAGGGCCCTGTGTCATGTTTTGTGATTGCTGGTTCTCTGATCACCTAGGGGTAAAATATTGCAGGAAGTATAGCTGCTTCATGATTCTTGAAAGCAACTGAGTCTGTAAGTGAACTAAAAAATTTGCCCTCCAAGTAGTTCCTGAGATGTTTGTAAAAAGAATTTGAAGAAACCAAATTCTCTCTTTTTGTTTTCAACATAAAACTAATTATAGGTTCATGTTTTTAAAATTGTTTCAATATGTAATGCAATCGCTTTTGAGAATGTAGTAAATTCTTTAAATTTGCAAATGTAAATGAAAATTATAATTTTTGGTTTAAACGATACATAATTATGATGGGATTACAAAAGTTATAAGCTTAAGGCAATACTGAGTTGTTACTGGAATAACAAATTTCTGAGTCTAGCTTCTTTCCATTTTTTTTTTTTTCTAGAACAAAGATGGGAGTGAGAATCTGACGCAGAGTTTTATCTACAGTGAGACTCTCAGGACTCTAGCTGTGGAGAGATAAAGAGGTAGGCATGCTAATAAAAACAAGAAGATATATATATATATGTATATTTTAAATACATTAGATGCTACATGAGGGTTTTTCCAAATTTTGTCTAATTAGTATGGACTTTTTAATATGAAAAAAATATTTAAAATAGTGACATAACAGTTTAAAGCTGAGATAAAGTTAACACGACCTCTCTCCAGTTTGGGACAATATCCTGAACTTATGGGCTATGGCTTTTGACCTGTGCACCATTTTAAAGGGACAGTAAGCCTTGCTTCAGCTGCCACAGGAAGCTTTTACTCTACTGTGAACACAGGAAAATGAAAAAGCTGTGTAAATAATGCACAAATATTTCCCAGGATGTTTATCTGATTGGTAATGAAAATTCTAAAAGGCTATGTGTAGCCTCTCTGTATTATACTATATTATAGGACCAACACTAAAGGTGAATGTGAGGAAATAGTAATACTGGCTGAATGCGTTCTTTAAAATCAGCAGTAGTAGCAACTCATTCATCATTTATCTCCAACCATAGCACATTGTCTATTTGAATCAATAAATATGTGATAACTGTTTTTTAATTTTACTTACTTAAAACCATTGAAGTTTGGCCTTGGAAAAAAATCATCAGTATCTGAGGAAAAAACTTACATAATCGACTTCTGTCAATGACCGCAAATGCCACAAATCTAGATCTCTCATTTGGAGTCTCAAACAGCAGGTGAATTTGATTAGCTCCTATAAGCTAAGCTAGTTATTACAAGTGGTTGTGGAGAAAACAGCCTTATGGTGGCCTGTGCCATCTGATCTTGAACTTTTCCATTTCTTCCTTTACGGTTTCTATTCTACTTCATTAAGACAACAACTGTATGATGAATGTTTAAAATGGAAATTTCCTTTAATTGATATTCAAGATCTCCTTTAGATTAGAACTTTATTTTCTAGAGAGAACATGTAGCCAATATTAATGATGATCTTGTTCCATTGATATGTATCCACAGATTAAAGACGACTGATCTTCCTTTTTCTGTTAAGGAAGTGCTTCCTGTCACTCATTTTCTCCATAACCTCAGATAAGTCTTCACTGGTTTAATGACAATAGGCATCCTCATCTTACCGTGACAAGTACAGGAAAAAAAAGAAACCTAAAATCTTTTACATAAAAGAAGTTTCATAATCACAGGCTATCACAAAGGGGAAAGTATATAGTTACCATTGATAGTTTTAACATAAATTTCCTGACTTAATTTGATTAAAATCTCAAAGACTGCAACAATGTAAATTTCTTTAAAGTTTAATTGCTCATTTCACTTTGAGAGCAGGAAAAACCTCAAGCTGGGGCAAAAAGGTAGTAGAGCGGAAGGAGAAGTTAAGGACTGAGCTGCTTTGCAGATCAGTGTTTGAAAGTGAACAGCCAACCTAACAAGAAGCAAAAACCACAGAACAGAGTACCACATTGTCTTTCTGTTCACTTTGTTTCACAAAATCATCCAGGCTCTTCCTACATTTCTCTCTTACCACCTTTCTCTCTCTCTCTCTTTTTTTTTTTTTTTTTTTTTTTTTTAATTTCACAGATGCCACTGGGGTAGGTAAACTGACCCAACTCTGCAGAACTCAGAGGACGAAGAGAAGACTTCTACTTGAGCAGTTTTTCCATCCCTGCTATGTGCCGGAAATGAAGACATTGCCTGCCATGCTCGGAATTGGGAAATTATTTTGGGTCTTCTTCCTAATCCCATATCTGGACATCTGGAGAATCCATGGTAAGGCACCTGCTTAGATTATTTCTGGTTTTATTTCTCAGGGAGCCTTGGAGGCAACATTTTTCCTTGCTGAACTTAGTCCGGTGTAATGTTTGTGCTAAGTGGGTAATCGTAGATAAAACCAAGCAGTTACATTTGCTTACCGAAGGCGTCGTAGAGCATAAACCAAGTTAGAACATAGTATTCACCTGCCTAAAACATAGGCATTGCATCCATAGCTTGGGTAGCTTTCTTAAAAAAACAGGTTGATGGTAAGAAAAGAGAACTGAGTAGATGCTATAAATAGTTAAGTACAAATCTATCACTACTTCTTGCAAAAATGCTCTGGCTGTCCTACTGATGATGAATAGATAGCTTTCTTTCTAAACTGAGTGCAGTAGAATGTTGCAGTGCTCAGTTGGGTAGGACAGATGTTGGAGTTACTCTCAAATAATATTGTCTCTAAATAAAATCTCTATACTTGCTTCAGTGGGGTGTATGCCTTGAGAATACCGATTGAGAAAAGTCACTTGCTACCTTATATTAACATAGGAACCCATGTATCGCCAAGAGGGAAACCCTATGAGTAGCTCATCGAAAGCTTCTGATTTTTCAGGGTTTATTTATATTTTATTTTTTTGAAACAGAGTTTTGCTCCCGTCACCCAGGCTGGAGTGCAGTGGCGTAATCTCGACTCTCTGCAACCTCCACCTTCAGGGTTCAAGCTATTCTCCTGCCTCAGCCTCTGGAGTTGCTGGGATTACAGGCACCTGCCACCATGCCCAGCTAATTTTTGTTTTTAGTAGAGACAGGGTTTCACCATGTTGGGCAGGCTGGTCTCGAACTCCTGACCCCAAGTGATCCACCTGTCTCAGGCTCCCAAAGTGCTGGGATCACAGGCGTAAGCCACTGCACCCAGCAATTTTTCAGGTTTTAAATATTCTGTCTTATTATACTCACAAGCACACATTTGTCAGTTTGTGTATTGCAATTTTAAATTAGAAAATTTGGTCACTGAGGTTCTATGGAAAGTCCATCTGTAATTTTAAACTGTATAGTTCGGAATTTCTCTCTATGATGCCAGGATGCCACACAACCAAGTGCAAAGTAAAAAAATTCTTAGCTACCCAAGCATTTTTATGTTTGCAAGTATCTAGTATTAAGTTGACTAGGTGCTTAGATGGTTAGCTGATTTTTTCACCTTCCATCAGATGCCTGTAGTCACATAGCTACAACTGGAGTCAAATTATTAAATAGAATTCATCCCCATTTGAAGGATACATAAAATACCCTCTGTGAAATTAAGACCAATGAGTTTCAGGACTAAACTGCATTGAGGGTGGGGTATGACATTTATTAATGTGCAACCTGGTGTTTGCAAAAGTGAACTTGGATGTTAGAACTGGGTTAATTTACTTGCTCCGCCATTTACTATATGGTCTTGATTTAGTCTCTTCTCTCATCTTTAGTTTCCTCACTTGTACAATTGAGATAATAATTGTAGCTAAATGATGGGCCACTATGAAGACTGCAAATGCAGTAATATGGGTAAAGTGCCTAGCATAGTAAGTATACATATTTAAAGCTCGAAAAATGTTAGTGCTATTTTTCCTATATTATTTTCACCAAGCAACCTCCATGTAATTAAATAAGAAGTATGTTTTAACATGATTATTTAAAATATTTGAGTTTTTAAAGTTAAATAAGTACAATTTATTTTGCAATATATTTAGCCCAAAATATAATGAATGAAATTATTCAGAAAACGAAATGCAGTCAGGAGCCGTGGCTCACACCTGTAATCCCAGCACTTTGGGAGGCTAAGACAGCTGGATCACCTGAGTTCAAGAGTTTACGACCAGACTGGCCAACATGGTGAAACCCTGTCTCTAATAAAAATACAAAAATTAGCTGGGTGTGGTGGGGGGTGCCTGTAATCCTAGCTACTTGGGAGGCCAAGGCAGGAGAATAGCTTGAACCCAGGCAGGAAGTGAGGCTTCAGTAAGCCAAGGTCATACCACTGCACTCAAAAAGAAAGAAAGAGAGAGAGAGAGAGAGAGAAGAAAAGAAAGAAAGAAAGAAAGAAAGAAAGAAAGAAAGAAAGAAAGAA
>NW_022436980.1:8388234-8486519 GCF_009761245.1 Sapajus apella
AAGAAAGAAAGAAAGAAAGAAAGAAAGAAAGAAAGAAAGAAAGAAAGGAAAGAAAGAAAGAAAGAAAGAAAAAGAGAAAGAAAGAAAGAAAGAAAGAAAGAAAGAAAGAAGAAAGAAAGGGAAAAAGAAAGACAGACTTGAATGAAGTGCTGGTCAGATAGCTTATATAGCAGTTGATACAATGGATTGCAGCATCAGTTGCATTAAATTGGGGCTATAGGTTGAGAGAAGGAACATTTGGTGAAATTTGTTCTTCCAGGCAGAGCTGATGGCTCCATTTCTTAAAACCACATTAATTACCTTCTATCTTGGGGATTTCCTGAGATTTACTTAATTGCTGAGTTCTTTACAGTAACACATTTTCAAAGTGTTTAAAGGTAATCTTTCAAGATTTTCCCCCTACTTCAAAGCAATGTGAGATCCGTGTCCCTGTTCCTAGGAGTAAGGCTGCATCTATAATAAGGCTGGAAAAAAGTGATATTCTTTACAAACTACCTGTTTAAAGTCCTCCTTTATTATAAAATATGCTTGCTTACTTTTTGTGTTTCTCCAAAAAATTAGAGAAACTTGCCCCTGAGTGTGTGGCATACAATTTCTGTCCTGATAGAAGCAATAAAAATGTCAACACCTTCCCTTCTTGGGCAGATCATACTGGCAAGAACTAGACTGCAAGTGGAAGTGTCTCTGTCCATTGCCTGGCCTGTTGTCCTGGACCATTTGTCTGAGGCTGCCCTAAACTCTAGTTCAGTTGAGGACAACCAAGGATTCTACCTTTAGGCCGGCAGGAACACTGCAGTTAATGTCTGGGTATCGCCTAGCACCATATATAATCCAGAATAAAGGGAGTTAGAACTCTTTGATTGATTACTGGTTATTGTGATTTTTTTAAAAAGCAATCTTAGTCTGGTTCAGTAAGGTAAGAACACCTGTATTCTGGCTCTTTCGAGAATACAGTGGTTAGAGCTATGTCTCCATTTTGGTCTGGCCTATGTCATTTTTTCCTTTTATTATGATAGCCCAGTATGGTCCATGGATCAGCTTTTAAACACCGTATTCCACATGCCACGCAGATTTTTTACTCTACCACAAACTGGCCATATCTTTGGGTCAAAAAAGACACACTGGGACAGATGGTGCTCTGCAATTGTCTATCATTCCTTGAAGTTCAGGCTTTGTAGCACAGTATCTTTATAAAGCATATTTCTATGGCTTCAGCTATTTGTTCCTATTGAAATGTGCACATGGAGGAATGCTAGAGATAGAGCTGTCTTCTGCCAAGTGCCTATGTATTATTACAAAAAAATGCCTGCCACATATTAAATAAATGTTTAGGAATGCATCCTGCGGTTACAGGACTTCTTGAATTAAAGCATGAACAGATTAACCCTGTGGTGATTGCAGCCTGGAATACACTTTCTAATCACAGAGAAGTTCTTTAATTTCTTGTTGCTTCCTCTGTCCTACTACCAAAATTTCCTCTACTATAAAGATGAAGTCAAAAGCTGTTTATCTTGCCTCATTGGGACTTTCCTACTTAATTTCCATTATTTGTGAGTTTCATTTTTATGTAGAGTTCAGAATTGAAAAAAAAAATGTTTACAGGCATTTTTAATCAGGTTCAAAAAATAAAATTAATCATTTTCTTTTTTCCTTGGAGAAGCTGTGTGGTATAGTGGCTAAGATCAGGGACTCTAGAGCCAGACTGCCTGGGTTAGTATTCTATGTCTGCCATTTAATAGTTTTGTGACTATAAAGCCTCCGGTCCTCAGTTTCCTCATCTAAAAAAAATGGGAGAATAATCTTATAAGATTGTTGTGACTATTAGGTGAATTAATTCTGTAAAACACTTAGAATAGTGCCTGGTATGTCATCAAGTGATGTGTATATTTAGCTAATTTTTTTTCTTTTAGTCCAACATTTCATTAGCTTAATAGTCTCATTAAAGTAACATTGGGTGACAACTGGGAATCAACCAGAAATAAAAATTTGGAGTTGACAAAAGTCTTCTCTAAATTACTCTTATTATTATCTACTTTTTTTTTTCTTTACTTCTTCTAAAAAAAAAAAAAAAAAAAAAGGAAAACAGGATACATGTGCAGAACGTGCAGATTTGTTACATAGATATACAAATGCCATGGTGGTTTGCTGAACCTATTGACCCATCCTGTAATTTTCCTCCCCTCCTCCCCACCCTCAACAGGCTCTGGTTTGTGTTGTTCCCCTCTCTGTATCCATATGTTCTCATTGTTCAGCTCCCACTTATGAGTCAGAACATGCAATGTTTGGTTTTCGGTTCCTGTGCTAGTGTGCTGAGGATTATGGCCTCCTGCTTCCTCCATATGCCTGCAAAGGACATGATCTCATCTGTTTTTATGGCTGCATAGTATTCCATGGTGTATATGTACCACATTTTCTTTTTCCAGTCTATCATTGATGGGCATTTGGGTTGGTTCCATGTCTTTGCTATTGTAAATAGTGCTGCAATAAACATACCAGTGCATGTGTCTTTATAGTAGAATGATTTATATTCCTTTGGGTATATACCCAGTAATGGGATTGCTGGGTCAAATGGTATTTCTGGTTCTAGATCCTTGAGGAATTGCCATACTGTCTTCTACAACGGCTGAACGAATTTACACTCCCATCAACAGTGTAAAAGCATTCCTAATTCTCCACAGCCTCATCAGCATCTATTGTTTCCTGACTTTTTAAAAATCGCCATTCTCACTGGCGTGAGATGGTATTTCATTGTGGTTTTGATTTGCATTTCTCTGATGATCAGTGATGTTGAGCTTTTATTCTTATGTTTATTGGCCACATAAATGTCTTCTTTTGAGAAGCGTCAGCTTAGGTCAGGTGCAGTGGCTCATGCCTGTTATCCCAACACTTTGGGAGGCTGAGGCAGGCAGATCATTTGAGATCAGAAGTTCAAGACCAATCTGGCCAACATGGTGAAACCTTGTCTGTACTAAAAATACAAAAATTAGCTGGGCTTGGTGGTGCACACCTGTAATACCAGCTACTTGGGAGGCAGAGGCAGAACTGCATGATCCCAGGAGATAGAAGTTGCAATGAGCCAAGATTGCACCACCACACTCCAGCTGGGTAACAGAGTACTTGGGAGGCAGAGGCAGAATTGCATGATCCCAGGAGATGGAAGTTGCAATGAGCCAAGACTGCACCACCACACTCCAGCTGGGTAACAGATTCAGACTCTGACTCAGAAAAAAAAGAGAGAGAGAGAGAAGTGTCTGTTCATATCCTTTGCCCACTTTTTGATGGGGTTGTTTTTTTCTTATAAATTTATTTAAGTTCCTTGTAAATTCTGGATATTTTTAGATGGATATATTTAGACCTTTTTTAGATGGGTAGATTACAAAAATTTTCTTCCATTCTGTAGGTTGCCTGTTCACTCTGATGATAGTTTCTTTTGCTACGCAGAAGTTCTTCAGTTTGATTAGATCCTATTTGTTGATTTTGGCTTTTGTTGCAATTTCTTTTGGGATTTTTGTCATAAAAACTTTGTGACAAAAACACCAAAAGCATTATCTGTCTTATCCTCAGTCAACAAGGGAGGCTAATAGTGTTTGAGAGTCATGCAGCTAGAGTTGTATTGTGTCAGTGAATTGTATCATATGAGATTTGCTTCACTTTTCTAATATTCTCCATTCTCTTGCCTCAAAATAGGCTCAATATTTTGTACCTTTCTGGCATACTGTCATGGTTATGGACCTGATTTACATGTTTATCTCTATGGAAGAAGTGGCTTGTGTACATGTGTCTGCATGTATGCATACAGAGGCGTCATTTTTAGTATATGCAGAATCTAAACATACATAATTTGAGATTCACTTAGAACAGAGTCCAGAAGAGTGTTAGATCAGTCCCAGGAAAACATCAGGTTTAGCTGGCAGAGCCCTTTAATTTCTCTTTTCTGCCTTCTTAACCATGTGCATCTTATAAGGATAACCTGGAACTCACACACATCACAGATGGCCTATTATCCAGAAGTTGGCTGCAAGGGAGGCTGGGGCATTGAGATTTTTAGCTGGGGGGTTATGGCCCCATTTCATTTTCCTCTATAATATTAAAAGATGGGGATTAATATTGGAGGACAATTAGCAAATTCTTTCCTCATAGGTATTATTAAGTATCTTCGAGGGCTTTGAAAATGTCAATGAATCTCAGCGTGATCTCTGTGGTAGAATGTGTTAGAGATGCGAGAAAATATCTGGGAAGAAAGTAGAGATGGACTTTCCCTTTCCAGTCATGATACATAAGCCACACTTACTCTGAACATCACAGAAGTCAATATTTAGAAATACTCATGTTGGTTTCTGATCAAATGTCAGAGGTGTTCACTGATGCTACTGTCAACAGCTTCTAAGGTATGCTCTCTGCATTTGCTGCCCTATGTTTCTTCCTGAAGTCCCTGTGACCAAAGTGGAAAATTCAGCCTCTCTGAAGGACAGGGCCCAAGTGTCGCAGGCAATCAAAGTCTCTCTGGACCAGAGATATTTTCTACATTGTCAATATAAATCATTTTTCTTTAGGACTCATTAAATTGGCTAAAAGCTTTTACTAGCTTCTTTAAAAGCTAAAAGCTTTTAAGGCTTTTAATCACGATAATTACATGTTGACCAACTAAAACTCCACCAGAAACTCATCCTTGTTTCATAGAATATACAGGGCTCTAAGAATTGGAATGCATATGAATCCTCTGTCCTAGAGAAGCAAAGTCAGTGACCAATAGGATAGAACCGCGAGGGGACATTTGTGACTTGGTAGAGATGTAATGAAGAAGTCCTGAAAGCAAGTGTAGAAAATTATCAAAGGACAAAGTTTCTTTCAATTTTCTAGTTTTGACCAAGGCAAACCTACCTGGTTAATATATGTCTGTAGAATTTCCCCTCCCACATGAAAGAAGAACATGCTTATATTAGATATGCTGCCTTTCTTCTTTCTATAAATTTTTTTTTACCTGTTGTATATGCCAGTTATTGTGTACCACTGCAGATCCCTAGAATGGTTGTTGGGAGTAGTTTTTTACAGCAGAGCCTTCTGGGTTTCCATCTTGCCTTTACCACTCACAGGCTTTACAGCTCTGGACAGTGACTCAACTTCTGTGTTACTTCCCTAAATTCATCCAATCAGAAAACATAACAACATCTGGTACTTATTGTTGTTGTTATGTGCCAAGCATAGTGCTAAGGGCATTTCTATATGTTCTGATTTACTTTCACAATAACCCTGCTGGATAAGAGCTTGTGCTTTGGAGTTAGCCAGGCCTAGGTTAAAGTCCTAGTCTTGACTCTTTTTCCCATCTGTTGATGACCTTGGGAAATTGGCTTATCTTCTCTAATACCCAGTTTCCTCAACTTGAGAATAAAGCCCATAATAGTAATTCCCTCATAAAATCATTGTGAGGGTCAAATGAAACAATACATATTTGGTATCTAAAACTGTCGGCCTCATAATAAGAACTTTGAAAATATTAGTCATATTTTTTTTCCTCCTGTTAAGACAGATTTAGGTTGGGTCTGCAGCATCTAGATAATGTGAGATGCAGCATATTTGTGGGTAAGTGGCAAAGAATGTGTAGCAGTGATTCTAGAGGTGATCTACTAAATGTAACTTAAACTTTCCATTGGCCATCTGACCTCATGACCTCTAAAGATCTCTTCTTGTTCTATTCTTAAATATTTCAAGGAGAGGAAATGACATGGGCACTTTGTAAGCTTTTTTGAGTGTCAGAAAAAGCAACGACAAATACTAGAATGACTAATTTTAGACAAAACAAGTTCAGAATTATCCCAAATGTGATAAAACCAAGCGATTTATGGCTTAAAGTCTTAAATTGCTCAATACAGCTACATTGAAGAGATTGATCTTCAAATATACTTGCCAAATAATCATATTACATTAACAATAGGAAATTCTAACTCTAGAATAAATTGCTTCAAAGTGTGCTAATACCATATGAAAGCAAACTTAAAGGTTTCATATATGAATATAAGATATATTTTTGTAAGAAGGGGATTTTTAAAAAGTAATAATAAAAGATGATAGTGAAAATTCTCTCAATTTTCTTGTTTCATAGTTTCTTCTTTTTTTCAAAATAATGGGAATAAATATAAATTTATGCCCTGTATATTCTTGGCATTAATACTTTCCAGTTCCACTTTTGTGAAGGAAACTTTACATTGTGGGTGTGTGGGCGTGTGTGTTTACACAGGGAGAAAATGGTTCTTCTTGTCTAAAGACCAATGTCAGGTAATATCCACAGAAAATAAGTTAAATCTACTATTACATACTACATCCTTGTCTGTGATCTGTATTACCTTAAGTGTTGTTTTTCAGGTGAGATGTATGTAAATATACTTTCATTTCACATTAAGGACTGGGGGTCAGTCAGTTTTCATTGTACTCATGACAACAATCACAGGGTTTTCCTTAAAGTAGCAATAGTCACTTTTATAGTAGAAGCTCTGATTTTAACATGTGTGTGCATCATTCTTATTTAATTTTTCCCAGGTATTCCTTGCACTTCTGGGAATATCTGGCTTACAAAGTGGGTTTATTTACCACAGAATTAAAGTAATAACTTCAATAGACACTACATAACACATTACATGAGTATTTTCTATATGAGGTGGAACTCCCCCACCCTAACCTCATGTAACCACATTTCTGATTTTGTGAGCGTCTGTCAGCTAGGTTATGATGAGAAAGTATACCATTTGGGTTTTCTGATGCTGCATGTGTGATTTCCCAAGGTATGCAAGTCAATGTCCTCCCAAGATTTTTGTAGTGTGGTTCCATGGCTGCTATTGCTGTGTGGATTTTCCCGGACTATGTGCAAACCACTGCCTTAAGGGATCTCTAAACTCCAATTTGCAAGGGAAGATTTACAGGACAGATTATTTCCCTCTCCCCTGCTCTCTACCATTCCAGCCTTCTAAAGTAAGTCAAAACGTACCATCTGGAGGCCTTTTTGCTCCTGAGTATAAAGACTTCACTCCTTCTGTGGCCACCCCAGCATGTGTCTGAAGTTTTTGTTTAATTGCTGTTTGCCTATGATAGTATCTTCTGATAGAAGCTAAAATCCTGGTTGATGTCATCGAAAGTTATTGGTGTATTAGACCTTTAGTAATCATTTTAGTTTCCCAAAAAATCACGAGTTTAATTTCTATGTTAAACTCTAACACTTTCTTAGCTCAAGTTAGGGCAATCTGCATTCCGTACAGTCATTCATTTCTTTCAATGGCTGTAACCACTTTGAAGTTTCCATAAATTTGTAAGAATTTTTCAATGGAGACATAGTGAAACTCAGGTGAGATTTTCTTCATAACAATGGTTATAATAAAAAGTACTATCTTTAAAAATAAGAAATAATAGTATTTTACAAAAGATTCATAATCACAACCCTCTTTTTTTTTTTAAATGGCTAATTGGTTTCAGAAATTACCTACTCTCTTCAGCTCAGCCACTACACTTGCTCAGCTGGGAGTTACAAGACCATACAGTTGTTTGTGGCTGGCACTCCTTTCTGATTGGCTGGTCTGTGTAGCTGGATGTCCATGGAGTGTCAGTTATTGAATATATTTAATATCCACCCCTGAGTGGACATAAATCAGGCCTTTCAAACTGAACACTTGTAAAGTCTAGCTTTTCTTTAGTGGTTATAATTTAACTACTATAAGGTATGTTGAGCTGCATATGTTCTTCACCTCAATGCCTTTTAGCCTCTCTCTAAGGGCTTAGCTGTCTCTGCTGTGCAGCCAGTACAACATAGAAACAATTAGAGCTGTGAACAGGGGATTATTTGCTCCATTAACATCTTTCTGTCCAGTCTCAGGGCACATCATGCTTTCTCACCTTTATACTTAGTTCTAAGTCCAGCTCCTCATGCAGCGACAGGTAACACACTGTCAAGGAAGTAGCAGACTACATAGAAGACAGAAACATGAGCACATATGTAATTATAAAGAGTGATGCATGTCACACAAAATTGCATCAGACATTTGCTACGAGTGGGGATATGAGGATATGGTGAGCTTGCATAAAGAAGCAGGGGCTAAATGCCATTTGACGAAGTCTAGACACATTTCTGCAGGCAGTAGGGACTCTCTAAAGGGTTTTAGCCAAGAAATCTTGTGATTGGATTTTAATTTTCAAAATGGAATTTGTAACAGTGATGTGGAGAATGGATTGAGGTGGAGGGAGGGCAACTAGGCCAAGTTTGGAATATAGAACACCACTGGTAGGCTGTGACAATAATCCACATGAAACAGAATGAGATTCAAATTAAGGCAGTGTCATGGAAAAAAAAATGCAAGACATTTTTTCATCCTGAATCCATCTAACTTGGTGGTTGATGGAATGGGACAGTAAAAAGGAAGGAGACTAAGATGGCTCCCCAGGTTCTAGCCAATGTGATTAGGCAGATGATGGTATTATACTGTAATAATGGGAAGAGGACTAAGTTTGCCTGGGAGTTGGCTTGGGGGAAGAAAGAGATTCATCCTCCCTCAAGAAGCCTTTTCTGATTGACCTAGCCAGAAAGACTATCTTCCTATTGCGGGATCTGAAAGCTCTGAGAGATTCTATCATATCCAAGATAATAAAATAAAAATCTAATGGCAAAATTGAAAAGTGCCTCTCTTTGTGCTCGAAACTGTCTCGTTACTAACGTGTCAGGAACAGTGGGATATCCACATTCATGGGTGTGAACGAGTGGGTCCATTGTCTGTACTGAATTGAAAAACAACTAAAAATTTATTTTCTTTTACTTATCACCACGTACTAGCAAATCTGAACAATGTCAGAGGCGAAATATTTATCCTTAAAAATATTTTTGGTCTAAGTTCTAAATAATTACTATGGTTACTGTTGAGTTTTAATAACATATATGTAAACTTCAAATTAACACATTTGTAGTATATATCCTTTGACAAACAGTGCATTCTACTTGCAAGTTAACTCAGAGAGCTTCCCAGTTATAAAGCTGGCCTTGGACATATACAATTCAGCTACCTGTGTTCATTTTGAGAGTAAATTTCTAACGTCCAGATCACTCCAGTTTCCTCCAGGGACATTCTGTGTCCCCAGTCTCTGTGGTACTACATATTCCGGCCTTTGAACATTGAATTTTAAATAAATAATAATACCACAGAGAATGCTGAGACGAAGCAGAACAGGAGCTTTTTCATTGTTGTCATTTGGTGCAAACTTCTTGAATTTTAATTTGTGTTTAAAATTCAAAACAGTGGAAAGGGTATAAATTGTGATGTATAAAATTTTTGGCTTGGCAACTTTAACACATAAAATGTTTTATTGATTAATATTTATACAATTGACATGTATTTTTTAAATGTTGTTTTAAAACTAAAGAATAAATCAAGAAAATAAAACTTTACATTACTGTTATAATTTAGTAGTTACCTAAATTGTATCTTTGCTGAATTTCAGTTTTAATACAATTCATTTATTAGTTATTGGACAATTATTTATCTAAACTATTATATCAGACTATAAAGAATCAAATTTCATACGGTTTAGGTGGATATAAAATTAATTGAATAAATACCTGGGCAGTTTTCCTTTTTTGTATTTTAATATTATTTTTAAAATATTTTTTAATTTGCATAGTTTTGTACATGAAGTTCAACACAAGAAAATATTCATTGTCTATATTTCTTTTCTGGCCATTTTATTACTTGTTTTATCTCATGATTATTTCTGAAAATATTTTTATGTATAGAGGAAGGGGTAGCTCAAAATGATGTACTCTGACCCTGTAATGTAATAGGTACCCCTGATCTTGAAATACACGTACCACTAGTGGTTTTGATAAATATTTTAAAAATGAAAGAATTTCTAAATCTATAGTGACTTAACAAGGGATATTTCATTATATAAACACCTGGCAGGGGGTTGAGGGGGAGTAGACATCTTTATTCTTTTACTGCATGTATTTATTTTAATTATTTTTAGCATTGAAAATTTCCTATCATCAGATATGAATGCTTGAGAAAAGCAGCAGGGATAGTAAGAGCAGGAATAAAAATAACTGATAGTTGAAGATTGAGTCACAGCCAAAAGTAACTCTGATAGTTATTCCTCTTCGGGAAATATTTATTTGATATGACAAACTTTTTGGGGATAGCTTTGTGTGTCCTGAGTATCATAAGATGGATATGTGTAATTCAGGACAGGCAGAAAAGAGGTGTTAACAAGCTTGTCAGATGGACAACTAGAATTGTGCTATTTGTCTCAGCAGTTCATTCTTACACTACAAACATCAGCGTTAGCCTCTGAGAGATAGGAAGTATTGTAATACCTTGTTTGTGCACAAAGGGAGTCCTCTTGATTTTTTAATGCCTGTCTGCAAGCTTACATTCATCATCTATGCATTCCTCCATTCAAAACAATTCCTGTGCCAGTCAGTGTGATTGTGAATGATCATTATCCTGCTGATAAGAATATTCAGGAACTGCAATGTTTCCGTAATCCTGTTGTGAATCAGTGATGCCACCAACCTAAAAAGCTAGCTCTTTTCTCCAGCCTTAACCTACATTGTGCATTGCTCCCGAGCATAAATCACAAAAGACGGAACTTGAAGTGATGTCTAATTGTGCCACTAACATCAGGTGATAGCCCTATGGTTAAATAGAAAGGTAATATATTGTAATAGAAATTGCAGGTTAGAAGTGGTTTCATAGTTTCAATCACACATCGAGGAAGGTGAAGTTGTGTGTGTTTGCGTGATTGGCGGTTGGTGAGTTAGAACTTTCCAACCTTTGTAGTTCAATCCTTTCATCTTATTTTATTTTATTTATTTATTTGTTTTTTTGAGATGGAGCCTTGCTCTGTCGCCAGGCTGGACTGCAGTAGTGCGATCTTGACTCACTGCCACCTCCACCTCCTGGGTTCAAGTGATTCTCTTGCCTCAGCCACCCAAGTAGCTGGGACTACAGGTGCATGCCACCACGCTCGGCTAATTTTTTTTGTATTTTTAGCAGAGACGAGGTTTCACTGTGTTAGCCAGGATGTTCTCGATCTCCTGACCTCCTGATCTGCCCACCCTGGCCTCTCAAAGTGCTGGGATTAGAGGCAGGAACCACCACAAGCGCCCCCTTTCATCTTATTTTGAAGAAACTGAGGACCAGCAAAACTGGGCAGCTTCTCAAACTTGCTCGATGTGTTAGCATTTGAAACAGACATGTTCAAATGAATAGTCTCATTTTTAGCAATTTCCATACCCTTTATAATTATCCCCCCAAAATTAGACATTATATTTTCTCATGGCGGATAAGCAGTTTAAACTCTTGCCTAATGCTTATTACATTTGTTCTGGAATAACTAGTGGTCTCCATGTCACTATGTCAGAAAACCATGATCCAGTAGTATATCAGTGATGTAAATCTATCATAAAATTCCTGGTCTCTAAGACTTTTCCGTTCTATTTCCTCACTCTTAAAATACCTCTCCTGTCCCATGCACTGCTCTGGTTGCCAGAGGGCTACTCATTCACCCAGGTTCAGCTCAAGTCTAGCCTTTCCATGAAGTTAACCTTCTGCACACCCATGCAAAGATGCCAAGTTGTTTGTACCTTTTTTTTTTTTTTTTTTTTTTTTTTTTACAAAGAGCCTTACTCCATCGCCCAGGCTGGAGTGCAGTCGCACGATCTCCACTCACTGTTACCTCCCCCGCCCAGGTTGAAGCGATTCTCCTGCCTCAGCCTCCCGAGTAGCTGCGATTAGAAGGCCCACCACCACCACGCCCGGCTAATTTTTGTATTTTTAGTAAAGACGGAGTTTCACCATGTTGGCCAATCTTGTCTTAAACTCCTGACCTCAGGTGATCCGCCCACCTCGGCCTCCCAAAGTGCTGGGATTGCAGGCGTGAGCCACCGCGACCGGCCTTGTTTGTACCTCTTTACAGTGTTATATCACTCACTCAATTGTCATTCATTTTTATTTCCCATTAGAAGCAGCTCCACAAATGCAGACATCCTATCTGATTTATTCCTAGGCTTCCTAACAAGCAGCATATGAGCCTTCCTTTCAGCTCAGGTAAACGGAAAGAAATAAAGAGCACTATATAGTAAATTGATTATAGAAAGGTGCCCTCATTGTTAGATACTCCTGCTTTACAATTAAATGGTAAACTCTTTGAGGGTTAAAGGTCTTTGCTCATAACCATCTCATTGTTTTTCATACTTCTAGCACAGACTTGTAGGCTCCACAATCTATTATTGACTTATCCAAGAAAATGAAAAGGGAAGTTAGGAGGCTGAGGGAGTCTGTTAACTTCAGGGAGAGGAACAGACTTCTGGAAACAAGAGTTTCACTTGGCCTTTCTGCCTCTGGCCTCCTTACTTTTTTGTCATAAGTCTAACCACATTCAGGTACATTTCCTTTTGGTAAAATGTTTTACCCTTTCTCTTCATTTTTTTGAAAACCTCATCCTTATAACTTACCTTTCAGCTTGCTTTCACTTTAGTTCTGAATTTTTGGAAGCAACTGAATCAAGAAGTCTTAAAGTGAACTTGTTTGAGGTCTCAAAGCAATTATAAATAAATAAATTAAGAGGTTCTAAAAGTTTTCTGCAGGTCCTTTGTCTCACTTTGATTCCTGGAAATTTAAGTTTCTGAGCAGGGATTAATGAGATGTGAGCAGGAAGTGTTTTTAAGTAGGATGTGAGTGAAAGATATATTAGATATGAGGAAATAGATAAAGTGAGAATATCTATGCTGACAAGAATGTCGAAATAAGGTGAAACCTTGTTCTGGATAGACAAGTATGTGAAAATCAGGGTCAAAAGTTGCTCCTTGGTTCAACATCTGACCAGCTCTGTGATCACAGGCAAGGCCTTTAGCTGTCTTTGTATTTAGAAGAGAGTTTTGGCTATATCTCAGTTACGCTTATCCCACTATAATGTATGATACTGTAACTCTATTTAGAAGAAAGCATGAGGATGAGTGAAATCAATTAGTGAAGGAGATGGATTAGACAGATTGACAAGAGAAAGGGTAGTTGCAAACATAGAAGGAAAGGCTAAGAAAGAACTATAAGAGTGGAGAAAAAAAATAATTAAAAGAAAATACATTTAGGATAATGTGTTTAGCCTTAACTTTACCGGAAAACAAAAAATACGTATCAATCAACGCAAAGTGCATAACTAAAGGGAGACGAGAAACAAGTCATTGGAAACTGGAGTAAAGGCCATCATTGTTACACAGTTGCCAAGAACTTGGTAGAAGTATATCTACGTCTTAGGACTTTATGGAAAACAGAAATTAAGAGCAATAATTTAGGACATTTGGTGGAAGAAGTATCTAAGCAGCAAAGCATTCAGGCTGCTGTGTGGCTACTTTTAACTACATACAGTAAGAGGCAAGAGTGGAAAAAATGACTTAAAAATGGCTTTTATAATTAAAAGAGAAGCAGAATAGAAAGATTTAGAAAATTCACAGCCTAGCTGTATAAAACACGAAAAGCCATATTTGGGAGAAAATACTAAGGGCATGGCCTAGAGACCATTGTTAAAGAGATGAATATGGCTAGAAGGGAGTGAAATACTATTCAAGATATTGAGAAAAAGGCCCTGAAGGCATTTCAAAGATCTTGGAGGCTGCCCGTTTCATCACAGGCTCAGAGCTCAGAGAGCAAATTGGTTTTAGGGGAAACTGGAGTGCCGTTTACAGGCTTGCTGCCCAGATCTGCCTCAGGTTTTTGCTCTCTGAATTCCAGCACAGTGCTCCTTGGCTGCTCCAGCCATGGCTCAAGTGAGCCCAGGTGCAGTTCAACCCACCACTCCATAACGTGCAGTTGGTAAGACTTGGTGGCACCCACTTGATAAGTGTGCAGGCTAGCAGAATGCAAGAGGTGTGGGCCACAACTACCTCTGTGTTCAAAGGATGTAGTGGACAGCCTGAGGGCCCAGGAAGTCCACTCCCATGGCAATGCCTAGTGGAGCCATGGCAGTGGACTGCCATGGACACCCCAGAAATGTAGAGCTACTAGCCTGAAGCATTAGCCTGGGACAGCTGCAGGGATGAGTCTCCAACTTGTGAGAGCTGAAGCGTCAATTAAGCCTGGCCAAGCCATTTTATTTCTCTGTTGGGTTTTGGACTTAACTTGGAACCTGTTACTTTCTCATTTTTGCCTATTTCTCCCTTTTGGAATGGGAATCTCTGTCTTATATCTGTCCTGCCAGTGTATTTTGGAAGTAGATAACTTGTTTTGATTTCACAGGATCATAGTTGGTGGGAATTTGCCTCACAGTGAATCATGCCTTGAATCTCACCCATATCTAATTTAGATAAGACTGAATTTGGGGCTTTTGAGTTGATGCTGGAACAAATTAAAAGTTTTGAGGCTATTGAAATAAAATGAATATACTTTGTATATGAAAAGAACATGAGTTTTGGGGGATCAGGGACAGAATTTTATGGTTTGAATGTTCCCTCCAAAATTCGTGTTGAAATTTTATTGCCATTGTAACAGTGTTATGAGATGAGTAGGTTATAAACGTACTAATGCCCTTATTGTAGGAATGGATTAGTTGTCATGGGAGTGGGCTACTGATAAAAGGATGAATTTTGGCCCCCATTTTTCTCTGTCTTGTGTGCTCCCTTCTACCTTCTGCTTTCTGCCATGAGATAATGCAGCAGAAAGGCCTTTGCTAGATGCTGGCACCATGCTCTCGGACTTCCCAGCCTACAGAGCTATGAGCCAAATAATTCTGTGGTTCATAAATTATCCAATCTCAGGTATTCTGTTATAGCAGCAGAAAACAGACTGAGACAGAGGATTAAATGAGTTATTTCATTTTTAAACACACACTTATTATGTGCCTAGTATATATGAGACACTCTAGTGAGGCTTAATTATTAGAAATTTGGGGGTGTTTTTGAAAATTACCATATAATGTTTGAGCACTATTGAAGTCACATATATATGGGCCTTCCAGAAAAGCATATTTGATTTTAGTTTTGTTTTTATCTTTTAGGGAAAGAATCATGTGATGTACAGCTTTACATAAAGAGACAATCTGTATACTCTGTCTTAGCAGGAAAACCCTTTAACCTACAATGCCCTGTGAAATACTGTGCTCACAGGCCTCATGTGACTTGGTGCAAGCTCAATGGAACAAAATGTTTACCACTTGAAGATGGACTTCAACGACACACAAGTTGGAAAGAAGAGAAGAACATTTCATATTTTATTCTACATTTTGAACAAGTGCTTCCTAGTGACAGTGGGTCATACCGCTGTTCTGCACATTTTTCACTTCAACTCATTGAAAGCCACTCAACAACTGTTTATGTGAGAGGTGAGTTCTCAATACCTCAATCATCTAATATTTTTCTCATAATGTTTCCAGGAAGAGAGGGATTCAGATTCTCAAGTGATCACGTTAGAAAGTGAACTCCTATAGCACATCCAAAGTTTGTTACACCTTACAGATTATGTGCCAGTGTGTACATATGTGTGTGTATGTGTGTGTTTGAGATGAGTGAGATAGAGGAGAGTAGAGAAAAATATAATAAAAGTTATCATTTTTCACTTTAGGGATTATAAAATTTATTTGGTAAGTCTAAAAGTAGATCAATGAAATATTGAAAAAATTATGAAGTGAATACCTATAGTTGCAAATAGCTCTGTGATTCTTTGTCCTTGCTTTTTTTCTTTTTTCCCCAATTTTCTCTTCTTTACTTTTGTTCATCACAATTTCTTGAAGTTATGTTTGTGGTACTTAGTCAATGACACACTTTTTAATAGTTCACAGTTTGTTTAGAAGAAAAACAGCAAGCAAATAACCTGACTCCCTGATGATTTTCTGGGAATATTCATAGCTTCATTTATCTCCCCTGGTCCCCCACAGAAGCCTTTAATAGGGTTTGACAACTGAGGAAGGACAGATAGAAGTTAAGCTCATGGAAACCAAGCTGAATAAAACATGAAAAAATACATAGAGAGAGGGGAGTCAGTGAGAGTAAGAAATATTTGGTTTATAAAAATTGTATAGCTAACATCATATTCAATGGTGAAAGGCTTAGAGCTTTCCGTCTAAGATGAGGAACAAGACATGGATCTTTGCTTTTGCGATTTCCATTTAACATTAAACTGAAAGTTCTAGCCAGAGAAAATAGACAAGAAGAAGAAGTAACAAGTATCTAACTTAGAAAGGAAGAAGTAAAACGTTATTCACAGACGGCATAAACTTATGTGTAGAAAAATTCCTTAAAATTTATTTAAAACTATTAAAGCTAATATATGAATTTAGCAGTTCCACATGATACAGGATTAATACATAAAAATCAATGATACTTCTATATAGTAGCAATAAACAACCCACAAAAAAAAATTAAGGAAACGGTTCCATTTACAATAGCATCGAAAAGAATAAATTTCACCAAGAAGGTGCAAAAGTTTTACACTGAACAAAGAAAGCATGGCTGAAAGAAATTCAAGAATATGTAAATAGATGCAAAGACATTCTGTATTCATGGACTGAAAGATGTAATATTGTAAAGATAGCAGTATTCCTCAAGGTGATCTACAGATTCAATGCGGTTCCACCAAAATCCCAACAGCTTTTTGTTGCTATTGCAGAAATTAAAAAGCTGATTCTAAAATTCACATTGAGTTGCAACAGATCCATAATTGCCAAAACAATCTTGAAAAAGAACAAAATTGAAGCTAAGACTTCCCTATTTCAAAACTTACTACAAAATTACAGTTAAAACACACACACACACACACACACACACACACACACAGAGTATTACTGTCATATGGACAGACAAAGAGATCAATGTAAATAGAATTGAGAGTCCAGAATAAACTCCATACATCTGTGGTCAACTGATTTTTGACAAGGATGACAAGATTATTCTATGGCAAAAGAATAGTCTCAGTAAGTGTGCCAGGAAAATTGGATATTCACATATAAAATAATGAATTTGAATCCCTATCTCACACTATGTTTTAAGAAATCAAAATAAATCAGAAATTTAAGTAGAAGAACTAAAACTATAAAAACTACAGTATATAAAACAATAAAACCCTGGTTTCTTAGGAGAAAACATACGGATAAATGTTTCTAATCTTGGATTTAGCAGCGATTTCTTAGATATGATTACAAAGGCATAATCAACAATAACACCAAAAATAATTAAATTGGAATTCATAAAAATTAAACACTTTGGTGCATCCAAAAATAAAATAAAATTAAATTAAAAAACAAAAAAAAACCCTATAAATTCAACAACAAATAGACTGGCAATCTAATTTTAAAATTAGCAAAGGACTTGAATAGACATTTCATCAAAGAGAGTACACAAATGGCCAATAAGCATATGAAGAAAAATGCACAGTACCGTTAGTTACTAGAGAAATGCAAATCAAAACCACAAGGAAAACCCACTTCTTACCTGTAGAATGAGTAGAATAAAAGAAACATGGAAAATAAGAAGTATTAGCAAGGATGTGAAGAAATCGAAACCCTATCCATTGCTGATGAGAATGTAAAATGATGCAGCTACTTTGGAAAATGGTCTAGCAGTTCCTCAAAAGGTTAAACTCAGTTGCCACAGTACCAAGTAATTCTATTCCTAGTTAAATACTCAAATGAAATTAAAATATAAGTTCACACAAAACCTTGTGCATGAATGTTTATCACAGAACTATTCACAATAGCCAAATTGTGGAAGCAAACTAAATGTTCAACTGATGAATGGATAAAGGAAATGTAGGTTATCTGCACATGGATTATTTAGTCTTAAAAAGGAATGAAGTACTAATGTGTGCTACAACACTGATGAATTGCAGAAGCATTATGCTAAGTAAAAGAAGACATATACAAAAGGTCACATACAATGTGTTTCTGTTTATATGAAATATCCCAAATAGGCAAATCCATAGAGACAGGAAGTAAATTGGTGGTTGCCAGGGGCTGAGGAATGTGGAGTGACTACTTAATAGGTAGAGGGTTTCCTTTTGGGGTGATGAAAAAGTTCTGAATCTAGATAGTAGTCATGTTTGCACAACACTGTGAATATCTTAAATGCCATTTAATTGTATATTTGAAATAATTAAAATAGTAATTTCTATGTTATATGTATTTTACCACAATAAAAATATATTTGGATCAAAGAAGAGTGCCCTTTAATTATAAGAAATAAGGTGGAGCTTCTTTTGTTGCTCATAAATTGACCCTTAACGGTCATTAGGAAGGAGAAATTTCAAAAGAGGTTTATTGCAATAGCAGCCTGAGTGAACTCTAGTTGCAGCCTCATACAATTTAGTTCCTTTATGGACATTATTCACTTGAATGCATACATTTTACAACTGTTCTTTTTAGAATTAATTTGTTACTTTATATGCTTACTTTTGAGTGTGTTTGCACTCCCTTAAAGTAGCCCAATGAAGGAATCCATTGGAATTCTTTTAAAATGCTTTAAGTCACTTAAAAATTTCTTACAGCAGCCCCATGAAAAAATGCGCAGCGCTTTAGTGCTAGCTGCAACCCTCAATTATGAAATGCAGAAGTGTAGAAGAAATCGATGGCAGAGTTAAGGACTCACTTTTGCAAATATAGCATCAAGCTCAGTGTTAGTTACTTGTGACCATCCATGTGCCCTGAAGAGGCTTATAAACTTCAGAACAGAGGCTGTGTCTTAAACATCTTTGCTCAGTATGATGAAAGGCAGGGTATCTGGGACATGGTAGGGGCTCACTAAATAACTCTTTGTAAGTGAATTAAAGAATATATGCAAGGGGGGCCGGGCGCGGTGGCTCACGCCTGTAATCCCAGCACTTTGGGAGGCCGAGGCGGGTGGATCACGAGGTCAAGAGATCGAGACCATCCTGGTCAACACGGTGAAACCCCGTCTCTACTAAAAATACAAAAAATTAGCTGGGCATGGTGGCGCGTGCCTGTAATCCCAGCTACTCAGGAGGCTGAGGCAGGAGAATTGCCTGAACCCAGGAGGCGGAGGTTGCGGTGAGCCGAGATCGCGCCATTGCACTCCAGCCTGGGTAACAAGAGCGAAACTCCGATTCCAAAAAAAAAAAAAAAAAAAAAAAAAAGAATATATGCAAGGAACAAAAATTGTGTTTATCAACCTGGAGAAGCCTATATTGAGGATGTATGGAATGAACACTTTCTGGAAAGAATTGTACTATTAATTCTCATTACTGAGACAAAATATTGATTTTTTAACAAATAGTACTTTTTAAACAGGAAAAATACATTATGAAAATAAGGAAAATCTGCAAAATGTTACTTCTAGAATGATATATACTACCGAATCAATAAGTGCTACTAATTTAGATAATATATATTAACATAATGTATAATGAAATTAAATTTTGAGGCATTGAATCCCCCTTCCCTTCCTTGAAAGAGATGCCTTCTTGTGTAATTCAGTCTTTCTTTTTTTTTTTTTTTTTTTTGAGACAGAGTTTCACTCATGTTACCCAGGCTGGAGTGCAATGGCGCGATCTCGGCTCACTGCAACCTCCGCCTCCTGGGTTCAGGCAATTCTCCTGCCTCAGCCTCCTGAGTAGCTGGGATTACAGGCACGCACCACCATGCCCAGCTAATTTTTTTGTATTTTTAGTAGAGACGGGGTTTCACCATGTTGACCAGGATGGTCTCGATCTCTTGACCTCGTGATCCACCCGCCTCGACCTCCCAAAGTTCTGGGATTACAGGCTTGAGCCACCACGCCCAGCCAATTCAGTCTTTCTTTATGAGAACAAGTCTACTTCTATATGAGAGACGAATTTAGCCAAGGTCAGATGCAAGGTCAGAAGCTCATAATTAATTGCAATACAAAAGTCTATTACACGAAAGTAGCATTACAATTTCTGCTCCATCCCATGTTTGGGTCATTCATGACCATGAAAGATGGTGTACAGTGCATAAAGATGCCTGTTCTAGGGATCAAGTTGGGGCTGAGATTAGTATCAACAATCTATTGTGTGGAGGAAGGAGTCCAACTTTAGAGGAAAGAAAATAACATTCCCTCCTAAATCCTGTACCCTGGTGGGTTTTATGGAACAAAGTATGTGAAAGATGAAGTGGTAAAAGAGAAAGTCTAAGAGCTAAATAGCAGACATGAAGGACCTTGTAAGTTTCTTTTTGAACATTTCTACTGTCTCCTAGTTTCCTACTCGCCTACCGTTCTTATCACACCCTCCGTATCAGTTTGTTAATTAATGCTCTTGATCCTCATTAAAAAATCCCAGAGAATTTTCTTTGGCTTCCTACTCTTGTCTCTCCACCACATTCCACTCTGTGATGTTTCCTTCTATGAGCATTTCACACCATGATTGCCTTCCTTCTAAATAATTCCAATTAATTCTATGATTGGACTCTGTCTTTAGTGTTTGCCCATTTTGGTCCATTACAGCCACATACCTTCCTAATACACTTAATTGCCTCATACACTTCCTTCATAACACCACTCTCTTGCATACAGTGCTCACAATATTGGGCTCATCTTTGTTCAGCAGCATTCTAAGTCTTCCACAGTTTGTTCCCACCACCTTTCTGGATTGTTCCTGGATTCCATATAGAGCCTCTCAACTCCAGCCTAAGGGCCTTGGTTGCCATAGCCACATCTTCATCACAGCCCTGCCTCTGCTTCTCTTGCCATTCGTAGAGCACCCATTCATCTTTCTCCACCTATGGAAATTCTACCCCTCCTTACAAGCTCAGCTCATTTTTTGAGTTCTTAAGAAAGCCTTTCATGATCACCTGAGGGGAAGGGATCACTCCTTTTTACCAATTTTTATTCCATTTAAGTTCTGTGCTTCTCATTTATCACACATTTCTTTTCACTGTAGTAATATGTGGAAATGTCTTTTAAGTCCCATGAAAGATTATAATGTCCTGGAAGGCAGAAATTTGTGTAATATTTCTTTGTTTTTTCCTATTTCCTTCACAAAAAGTAAATTGTTTAGGAATTGACTTTAAACTCTGTGTGGATTTAAGACTAATTTAAACTAGGTGGGCATTTTTCCTTCGCAAAGTGGTGAAAACAAAAATAACAGGGAAGGCCAAAGAAAAATTCCTCTTCTTTCTGAACCTGAAAGTGCTCAGTGAACTAAGGTTTAAGGTGAGGAGAAAAATATATTTGGAAATATGTTTAAGGACCATACTTTTCAGAAATAATTTTAGAGGTCTGATAAAAAATATTTTATTTTTTCCCCATGAAATGTATTTCTGAAGTGATTTTGGACAGTTTGTTGTTTTTATATGTGAACCTCTTTTGATGTTTGTGCTCAAGGTAAAAGTTAGTTCATGTAAGAACAGGTCTGTGACAGAGTAGGGGCTTGGATGCTCTTGGGAAAGCAGTATTCTCTCAGAATGAAGAAAAGCACCTTGCAAAACAAGCCAAAGTTCTAGGGGAAAAGTTGGCAGAGCTGGGGAACAGTCGCTAAAACATCCATTGGCTTTTCACTTAACCCTTCCCAACCTTCCCTTGGTCAGTTTCTGATTAAGAACTTGTGTAGGGCACGGTGGCTCACACCTATAATCCCAGCACTTTGGGAGGCCAAGGCAGTCGGTTCACAAGGTCAAGAGATGGAGACCATCTTGGCCAACATGGTGAAAACCCATCTGTCCTAAAAATACAAAAATTAGCTGGTTGTGGTGGCACACACCTGTAGTCCCAGCTCCTCAGGAGGCTGAGGCAGCAGAATCACTTGAACCCAGGAGGCGGAAGTTGCCATGAGCTGAAACTGCATCACTGCACTCCAGCCTAGGGACAGAACAAGGTTCTGTCTCAAAAAAAAAAAAAAAAAAAAAGAACTTCCCCAAGGCTGGGTGCCTCACTCCTGTAATCCTAGCACTTTGGGAGGTGGATCACTTGAGGTGACGATTTGAGACCCGCCTGGCCAACATGGTAAAACCCTATCTCTACTATAAGTCCAAAAAAATTAGCCAGGCATGGTGGTGGGCACCTGTAATCCCAACTAACTATTCAGGAGGCTGAAGCAGGAAAATCACTTGAACCCAGGAGGTGGCGGCTGCAGTGAACCGAGATTGCACCACTGCATTCCAGCCTGGGCCATACAGTAAGACTCTGTCTCAGAATAAATGAAATAAAAACAATAACTTCCCCAAAATGTGGTCATTATCTGTGCATGAAAATGGGTGTGGAGTGAGAGTGCAGGAAGTCCTTGTGATCTTCCACCCTGATTAGGAGCACTTGCTGAATGTGCCACTTGTTATTCCAGGTGCCAGAGATATCGTACAGGCTAGACTGATTCCTTATGCTTAAGGAATGGGGAAGACAGATCAAAGCACACAGACAAAGCTTGTGTTGTGTTTGATAAGCTTTGTCTGTGAGCTTCAAAATAAGCCCAGGAATTTGCTTTATGTCAATGATCTTGGAGTTATGTTCCACAAATTATGCTAACTAATCTTGAGATGGATTATTGGATTCTCTGGTAGTGTGCAAAGACTGTAATCCTCCCCAAGGCTACCACTGGTTTTGGACACACCCAAGTGTACACCCTCATCATTTTCTCAATTTCAATTCTTTATCTTGTTTCTCTGTTTCAGAACAAACTCAAAATAATTTAGGGAGAGTTTTGAGTTTGCTCTGAAATAGAGAAACAGTTTGTTCTGAATTAGTTTTATTTGATCAAACTAATCAAGTAAAATTATTCTAATTTTTTTTGGTGGTTAAAGAAATAACCGAAGTTGGATCTTCTTGAGGCAGCAGATTTGTTTGTATTAGGTTATCTGTTGTAAAAACCTTAGTCCCCATTGCTGTCCAAGATCCTCCCCCAGACAGCTGTTACTGGCACACCTGGCAGTGGCTGGGCTGCTTGCTAACCAAAACAGCAGCTGCAGCATCAATAGACAACATTTGTTACCACTCTAAATAACCAAACCACTTTTGTGCAGCTTCAGTTGCTCCTAATCATTTTTATCCCAAACCCAAGCATCTAGGGAAACAAAATAACATTATAACAGAATTAATAGAATTTTTTTGTTTGTTTTTGAGAAGAGTCTCACTCTGTCACTCAGGCTGAGCGCAGTAGTGCCATCTCGGTTCACTGCAACCTCCACCTCTTGGGTTCAAGCAGTTCTCTTACCTCAGCCTCTCATGTAGCTGGGATTACAGGCACATGCCGCCATGCCTAGCTAATTTTTGTATTTCAGTAGAGATGGAGTTTCAACCATGTTGGCCAGGCTGGGCTCAAACTCCTGACCTCAAGTGATCCACCTGTCTTGGCCTCCCAAAGTGCCGAGGTCACAGGTGTGAGTCACCATGCCTGGCCTTAGAATATCTTACTCCAGTATTTTTCATATTGTGTCAATAGTAACCCAAAATTAAACAAAATAGATCTTACATCATAACACATAATACACACAAATATAAAAAAGTTTCATATGGCCATGCTTAACTGTAAGACAGAGTTTCTCCATTGACATTTTGGTCAGGATAATTTTTTTGCTGCACCAAGAGGAGGTTTCATCCTGTATAGTGTAGGGTGTTTAACAGAATCCCTGGCTTCTACTCACTAGTTGCCAGCCTCCATCACCCTACCTTGTTACATAACTCCAGACATTGCCACATGTTCCCTGCTTGAGAACCACTGCTCTAGTGTGTGTGTGATGCATTCTGCTGATTTTGATCCTCTTCTGTTTCATTTTTTAAAATGCTATTTGTGACCTAGTAAATTGTTTCACAACCTGCTAATGAGCTGTGAACAACTGCAGACAAACAAGGCCTTAACGCATATTAACACTGATCAACAGTAATGCGTATTAGCTGTGTGCCATGCAGAGCACTTTTGAGGCTATCAAAAGTATTTGGTATCTCAAGGTTCCAATGAGTTATGAGACAAGGAAAGGACATTGTGTTGAAGAAACTTGAATTTCATGTTATAAACATGTTGGCTTGAGCTCCTGTTGCTACTCACTAGCTATCTGACTTGGGGCAATTCTTGGGGTGGAATACAGACAGTGGCTTTCCTGCTTTTCTTAAGTGATGGATATGAGAGTTAGAGACTGTAAATAGAAAGGCTTAAGGAAAGTTACATACTGTAAAGAGAAAGGCTTAATGAAGTACCTTCTGACAGCTATGATAAAGGTCGTTATATGGAAGATTAACTCTATGAGAATTAAGAATTTTTGCAAAAGATTATTGCATAGCCACATCTGCTCAGCAAGAAAGCAAGAGGTGGCTAAGGGCACTGGGATTCTTTTTGTTTTTTCTTTGAAGAGTTCTAATGGCCACATTGCTGTGTACTGAGTTCTTACTGAGATACCAACACTGTTCTTTTTATTTATTTATTTTATTTTACTTTAACTTCTGGGGTACATGTGCAGATCTTGCAGGATTGTTACATAGGTATACGTGTGCCATGGTGGTTTACTGCCTCCATCCCCTCCCCGTCACTTACATTAGGTATTTCTCCTAATGTTATCCCTCCCCAATCTCTCCACCCACTTCTATCCCTACCCAGCCACCCACCCCCCCAACAGACCCCAGAGTGTGATGGTCCCCTCCCTGTGTCCATGTGTTCTCATTGTTCAACACCCATTTATGAGTGAGAACATGCAGTGTTTGGGTTTCCGGTCTTGTGTCAGTTTGCTGAGGATGATGGTTTCCAGATTCATCCATGTCCCTGCAAAGGATATGAACTCATCTTTTTTATGGTTGCATAGTATTCCATGGTATATATGAGGGCACTGGGATTCTTGAGGAATGCCTCTGAAGGGAAAATAGGGGCATTGGCCTGAAATCTCCTTCATTCAAGTTCTGACAATGCAGAGGGGTGCTGCTGATCCTAATATATCTCATATTTCCTAACTCTCCTTAGCATTTACTAACACTCCAGATGTAAACAGTACCTCGGAACGACCCTCCAAGGATGAAATGGCCAACAGACCATGGCTCCTGTATAGTTTACTTCCTTTGGGGGCATTGCCTCTACTCATCATTACCTGTTGCTTCCTGTTCTGCTGCCTGAGAAGGCACCAAGGTGGGTTCTATTGTCCTTCTGCCCCCTGTACCACACATTTGGGGCTATTCTTATTTCTGGGACTAATAGATTTTTAGTTTCTTCCTGTTATTTTCTTTCCCAATCCTGTGGTAAACCACAGATAGTGATTTTCTGGGAGACAACTCATACTTGTGCTGAAAAAGCAAATGGGTTTTGATTGGGGCTCCCTTGAGTCATGAGAGATGCATGCTTACCACAGCACACACAGTGTTCCAGACAGCTTGTGGCGAGCACAGCACATTGCTGAGACTTCGTCATTCTATCTACATCAATCTTAGGTTTGTGTGAGAAAGAGCTCTTCTAAACGTAACAGGATTGAAAGTTGAGACAATGTCTCAGGTCAAGATACCTGATTTGAGTTATTTTGTACTGACCTCTTCTCTCAGCCACACCACATCATGCCATTACCTAACTGAAGAACCAGCACCCCCAGAGAAAATTAATATGTGTGTACTTTCTGTTGCCGTAAGAAACATATGCTTGACCTGAATCCTTACCCAACAATAATGCATTTGAAAAATGTGGGTTTGGCTATGATGGGAGAGGTGTGATATTTTGAAAATAATTCCTTTCTACTTTTATAAGAACTCCCTCAATGTCATGACCAAACATGTTAAGTAAGAGAGAAATGCATAGAGAATTCTGATCTAGCTTTGGCCTGAACCACTTCAGTTTTCTCTTTCCTTTTTCTTCTCCTCCATTCTCTCCCATGCCTGTTTTCACAACATCAGTTACAGTGTAGCTATAGAAATTGAGATAGATGGAGCAACCCTTATTCTGTGTGCCACAGGAGTAACTTTTCACTCAGCAAAAGTGCTTCTGGTATTGTGGAGTGAGAATTTCTGGAGTCCACAGCCTTCTCTGGATTTGGAATAATTCTCTCTTACCCCAATTCTTCATCTGCAACTCCATGGCTCTTTCTATGGCCTTTCTGTATCTTTCATCATCTTTCTCAAGACTTCTGGAACCTCTCTCAGAACTTCAGAAAAGGAGTCAGAGAGAAATCTTTTGATATACTACATCTAAAGTGAACTAGGTAGTAAGAGATCTTGGCTACATAGGTGACAGGACAGCAGTATTTCTGGCATTGAGTATGGAATGTCCCCAAAGCAAGGACTTCCAGTCTTTTCCAAGTAATATACTAGGTCCTTCCCCTTCCTCTTAGATATGCCATGAGGCTATGTGGACTGAAAAGTGATGAACCAGAGAGAGAGCTGGTCAGTGTGAATTCTCACAAACAAGTGTGTGTGGCATGCTAGGCAAAGGAAATCAACAAGTCAAAACTAGTAACAGTACTATCCCGGGCATTCAACAGGGTAAGCATGGATGGCACAGTGGTTTACTTCTGTTTTCTTTACTCCTTTTGATTACTTATTTTTCCTTTTGTCTTCCAGGAAAGCAAAATGAACTTTCTGACACAGCAGGAAAGGAAATTATCCTGGTATGCTTGATGTATCTGTTGAAACAAATGAAATTTGTGTTATACTGTGTTTATTTTTTCAATGAATTTATATAACACTTACCATGTGCCAGGCATTATTCTAGGTATTCTCTCTCTCTCCATATATATATATATACATGTGTAGACTCATTTTTTAAAATGTGAATTTTACATTCAGCTCTCTGCAGTAAAAGCTCTTTAGGGTTAAGTCTCATAAGTGGTTCTTTGGAAGTTCATGGAAGGCAGTATAGATCTGAGACAGAAAAGTCAGAGACTAAGCCATGCAGACTTGACTTGCTCTTGCCTATTATATGACTTCAGGCTATTCATTTATTTTTATGAAAACACCTTAAAATCTTTCTGGAAGAGAGTAGGGAGCTAATAAAAGAATGGATCTATAAATAGCCTCATAAAATATTAGATATCTTCATATATAACTCCAGCAAAGTAGAAACATGATCTTTGGTTTAGTTATTGCACAGAGGTCCCTGGCAATGTGTATGGGCTCATCAAGGAAGGGACCACCCAGACTAAAGGAAGGGAATTTTGGAGACAATCTTTCCTATAAGGTTTGGAATATAAATGTAGGCTTTTATTTTGAGTTGAATGTTATGGAGATATTAGAACTAGAAAAGAATGCAAGATGAGGCAATATATTTGTGGGAAAAATTCTGAAGCTAATTAAAACTGATTATTAGAGATACTGCAAAGGAACTTGATATGTGTGTGTGTGTGTGTGTTCCAGTAAGGAAGAATAGTGATAGAGATAGTAATCCTCTTAAAAATTCCACAAAAGACAAAGTCGATAAAGCCAATAATTCTATATATAATATTAAATGGCATTCAACATTCCCCACCAAGCAGCTAAATTTTAAACCAAACCAAATACATTCAACTTGATAAACTTCTATGAAGTTTTAGTGAACATCAGTAGGCACTGTACTGGGTGCTAAGGCTTTGTTCCCTCAAATAGGGAAATTTTCTTAAATATTATTTTCTTCTTTTTTTTTGAGATGGAGTCTCACTCCATCACCCAGGCTGGAGTGCAATGGAGTGATCTCAGCTCACTGCAGCCTCTGCCTCCAAGGTTCAAGCAATTCTCCTGCATCAGCCTCCCCAGTAGCAGGGATTACAGGCACCCACTACCATGGCCAGCTAATTTTTTTTTTTTTTTTTAGTAGAGATGGGGTTTCACCATGTTGGCCAAGCTGGTCTTGAACTTCTGACCTCAAGTGATCTACCCTTCTTGGCTTCCCAAAGTGCTGGGATTATAGGCATGAGCCACTATGCCTAGCCAAAATATTATTTTCTTTCTATAGTAAATAATAATGATAATTTCATTTGATTACAATAAGGCCTGAAAGCTATGAAACTATCTAAGACAAAAATCTAAATAATTTACTGCGCAAGTAAAATCCAGGTTGGTTAAGCTGTGGTCATTTTTCTTCCTGGGTAGGCTGGACAAATTATGATTTGAAGCTTAATTCAAAAGAGTTTTTTTCTGTGTGTGCAATAGTTTGGGAAGTTTGTTTCAAGGTATTCTTGCTATTCACAGAAATTTAAAGATTTTTGCTCCATTTCAGATGTCTAGCATTTCTGAAAAAAAAAAATGGATACCCTATTAGATCCTTGGGGCTAAATATTTCTTAACATAAAACTAGTAGGGGAACTGTGGAGAAATCAAAATACAGGAAGGAACTGGTAAAAACATGACAGCTACATATAAAAGCCAAAGCTCTGATCTTAATCCAGAAGGATCCTTTGAGGGCATAAAGTGCTTGCCTAATAAAAACCACTTAAAAGAGCATTGTACACTTAGAAGAGTGAATTTTATGGCATGTGAATTATATCTAAACATATACTTTAAATACATATTTTAAAGTGCTTTGTATACTAGTAACCTTCTATAGGAATGTAATGGGATTGCTGTTTCTGGCTTTGTCATCTCTACCCACCATATTGTCGTGGATTGGCCTTGTGGCACTCAGGCACATTGATGGGTGCCACAGCAGGGGTGCTACAGAGCACTATATTTTCTTTCGCTCCATTCATTTTAACAAAATTTTTCGTGGAAATGAGCCATTTCTTGGGATGAAAGACAGGTAGACAGGTAACTGAATTGACAGGCTTAAACAGATTGAAAAGTATCACAGGAACCTTGTTGATATATTGAGGACTAAAGACTATTTTTCAGTTCACGTGACAGTCTTCTTTAGTGTGCCACCTACTGACTTCACCCAGGCTTCTTCCAGTGGAGTTGGGAGTACTTTTCATCTTAGCCAAACAACCTCTGCCCCCTTAGTCGCTCAGCCTTACTGTTATTTCTGGGCAGCCACCTCATCAGAGGGAGGCACGGTGTCAGGAATTATTACTTAGCTTCTCAGGGTAAAGCCAGACATGCTTGCATGATAGACTCTGCCAAAGAATTGCCATAGGCATCCTACTGCACACATCACAGTGAGGATGACAAAGGACCAGATAAAGTAGGTAGACTTTCAAAGACTGTGGACCTCATACCTTAAAAAAGTTAGGCCAGACTTCAAGAGCGTAAATTGATGGGCAAAACTGGGATTTAAAAAACTGAAATAACGGCCGGGCGCAGTGGCTCAGGCCTGTAATCCCAGCACTTTGGGAGGCCGAAGTGGGCGGATCACCTGAGGTCAGGAGTTTAAGACTGGCCTGGCCAACATGGAGAAACCCCATCTCTTTAAAAAAATTAATTAATTAATTAAAAAAAAAAAAAAAAAGAAAAACTGAAATAGCCCTAGAATGAACACATCTGCTTTGTCAGGTGACCCTTTGTATAAGCAGGAATGGCTAATAAATAACTGAAGAGTGAGAAAACAACAGGACTCATTTTACTTTTTGTTTCTACACATTCACCTCTTTCTCAGAAGCTCTAAGATATTTGGCTATATTTGAAACTGTAAGAATTTTCTTGTGATAGAAATAACAACTGGAATATTGTTTTAGAACTTTTTCTAAGCTTTATCTTTCCAAAACTGACATCAGTTTTTTAATTTGAGGTCTCAAATTCTAATGATATACCATGGCTAACTCATAATATTTATCCTTTCTGTCCCCTTAGGAGGTATCTGTTCTGCTTTGTCCTTAATCTTTTTATTCTAAACTGCATTAAGTGCTATTCACTGTGTTATAAACTGCCTGAAGTTTTCATAGGATATTTTTTGCTTTTTCCATTAATTTGGGCTATGCTTTTCATCTTGAAAGGGGATTTAAAAATGTTCTGGGACCTCAAAGTAACCAGTAATAAAGCACAAAATATCTATTTAGGGGTACATAGTGATTCTCAAGCCTTTTATCCTTCAATAATTGAGATTTAGCAGAAAATGTAGATGTCAGCAGCATGTGTGAGGAATAGTAGATTATTTCTTACAATGGACATGACTCCATTTAAGCCTCTTATTCACAGTTTGCCAATGAATATGCACTACCATGCCTCTAAGTGTCACTTAAAACCATCTTTTTTCTATTATAGGTTGATGTTCCCTTTAAAAGTGAGAAAACAGAAGCAAGCACCAGGCAAAATTCCCAAGTACTGCTATCAGAAAGTGAAATTTATGATAATGACCCTGAACTTTGTTTCAGGATGCAGGAAGGGTCTGAAGTTTATTCTAATTCACTCCTGGAAGAAAACAAACCGTGTATTGTTTATGCTTCCCTGAACCATTCCATCATTGGAGTGAACTCAAGACACACAAGACCTGTGAAAGAAGCACCAACAGAATATGCATCCATATGTGTGAGGAGTTAAGTCTATTTCTGACTCCAACGGGGGGTATTGAATGATCAGCGTGTCAACATCATCGTCTGGGACCAATAGGATGTCAAATAATATTTCTCAATTTGAGAATTTTTACTTTAAAAATGTTCATGTTAGTGCTTGGGCTTTAAGGGTCCATTGGATGAATAAATTTCTCCCAGAAACTTATTTGGGAGCTTTTTATATTATAAACTTGAACAAGAAAATCTCTCCAAAACTGACTTATATCATGAGTAGCAGAATAGTAGAACATTTAAACTCAGCTCCATTTCACCCAATATACAAACTCAATCTTGCTTTTGAAGCTCTTGGAAAGACTTGTAGGGAAAAGAGGTTTGTGTTATCTGGATCGGTTTACTACACACTCTTGAAAACAAAATGTCTCAATTTGACTAACCAACCATAAATACAGTAATGATTTTACATTTCAAGTCAATCTTTCATGATAAGAAATTTTTCCTCTGTCAATCTAAGAATGGTGTTTCTTAAATGCAAAGGAGAAATCATTTTAGACTTGATGTAAGAAAATGAAAAGAATAAATAGTGCAATAAAAATATAGAATATACCAATTAGATGTAGAGTAGATGTTCTCCATACTTGGCAAGCAAATGCTTATATCTACTCTCTTAGATTGATAGACAAATATAGGTATTAATGGAGCAGTCAACGTATAGTACATTTATGAATAAAATAGTGACTCACTGTTTGGGTCACATAGACTGATGGATAAGAATATGACATAATGCTGCTGAATTAATAGACTTATGGGCATCCGAATAGCTTAGAAGTTAGTCAGAATAGGTATTATTGGGCAAGTGAAGATTGATAGCTTAAACTGCTTCATGCTTAACTTGATAGCAAGTTAAAGTGCAATTAACGGAATGGTGGAAAACCCAGAATATTTAATTGGTCAGCAGGGGTCAATACGCTTTCATTCACCACATCTGCATCTTGCTGTTATTCTTACTAAGGAATCAGGGCAAATTATCTGTAGTGACATATTTTAGTTTGCTAATCATTTATTTTAAAATACTGAGGTTGCAGCCACTTAAGAGCACAGCAAAAGATGGATTCAGATATTTGGAATTTCCAAAGTACTTGAGTTAAATTATTTCAAAAGTACCCTATAACTTTATTCAACAGTTTGAGGTGATTAGAATTCTCAGGTGCTGCTACTGAATAATGTAATAGTCTTCATACAAAGTGGATAGCAAAGGTTAAAATCCATTTGAACAAATATGTGAGCTGAGCTGCTGTACAAATGAATGTGACCTGTGTGTGTGTGTGTGTGCGAGCGTGCGCATGTGTGTGTGGTGTGTATTTTAGGTGGGGTGGGTGACAACAGAAATGGTGCATGATCAAATTGATATTACATTTTCAGTTTGCTTTTGAAGCTCAAAATACTAGATTAAATGGGTCATTAAAGAAAATAATGTGTGAAATTATGGAGTTGAGAGTATAAGTGGGGTAAACATATACAAAGACAAAACTGAGGTTTTGTGGTGGAGAGAGTTTCTTATATAACACTGGCATTACATTTTAGCTCCTTAGATTTGGGAGTGCAGATATTCTTTTGAGTCACTGTTATTTAGCCAATTACACCTAGAATTTTAAGCAACCAATTCTAGATAGGCTCTTTTAGCCAGGCTGCATTTGTGGACGACTTATGTAAGAAAGACATCTAGCTGCTTGTGGTATTCTTAAAAATAGAAACAGGAAATATGGGGAGGATACATTTAGCTGTCCTCTTATCAGATGAACACACAAAGCTGAACAGTTCCCTTATGATTCTCTCAAACTTAAAAGCAAAATATTTCTGTCTTATTTAGAATATTCTTCGTATGTCTTACAGTAAAGATAATGCTGATAATGATTTCATCTCTATGATTTATTAATATATTTGTACTGTTTGCCAACATCACACATCATTCATGTTTTTATTCCTTTTCAAAATGGTGTCAGAGATATATATGTATTTTCCCAAATGAATCTATTTCACTATTATTTAGGCTTATTTCCTTAATTTATAATGGTTTGAGCAAAAGAATATGTAATTTAATGGTTTTTCACAAATTTTAAGCTTGTTGATTGTTCTCAATAAGAAGGTAAAGTTATTAAAACTTATTTGAAATCAATTTGGCATCTGCTTTTGTACCCCAAAATGTGTGGATATGAATAGAAGACTGGCACATAAAAGCAACCTGACTAACTTACTAAACTGCAGAGCACTAACTTGCAGCACTAAGAAATTCTGATTCAGGAAGTCTAGAAAATGGCTCTTTAATCTTCATCTTTAAAAGACATGCCTGCCAATTTTAATATGTTTCCCAGTGTCCACAATCTGAGAAACTTAGTAGACGTTAGGTTTGGTATATGTGGTTTATCTGATCAGTTTTGTGCACCAACCAAAACTATCTAGTCCCCAGAATGGATTCTCTGGTGTGATCATATCTATTTTGCTAAATATATAAACCTTTTTCAGAGCACTTTCAGGTTTAGCAAAGCTGAGCGGAAAATATCGAGTTTCTATACCCTCTTCCCCCACACATGCACAGCTTCTCCCATCATCAACATCCTGCATTTCAGTGGTATATTTGTTACAATCAATAACTAGAATTGACATGTCATTATCAACCAAAGTTCATGGGTTACATGAGGGTTCACACTTGATATTGCAATTCTTTGGGTTTTGACATGTATAATGATGTGTATCCACCCATTATAGTGATTTACAGAATAGTTTCACTGCCCTAAAAACCCTCTCTGCTCTACTCATTTATCTCTCCCTCCCAGCCCCTGACAACCACTGCCTCTATTGCTTTGCCTTTTCCAGAGTGTCATATAGTTGGAGTCATGCTCCAAGTAGCCCTTTCAGATTTGCTTCTTTCACTTAGTAATATGCATTTAAGTTTCCTCCATCTCTTATCATGACTTGGTAGTTCATTTATTTTTAAAGGTGAATACTATTCCATTGTCTGAATGTACCACAGTTTATCTGTTCATCTACTGAAGGACATTTTTGTGGCTTCCAGGTTTTGACAATTATGAATAAAGTTGCTCTAAACATTTGTGTGCAGGGTTTTAAAAACATTTCAATTTGAAATTCAGGGGTGCATGGGCAGGTCTGTTATACAGGTCTAGTGTCATGGAGGGTTTCTTGTACAGATTATTTTATCACCCAAGTATTAAGCCTATTAGTGCCCATTACTTATTTTATCTGACCTTCTCCTTCCTCCCACCCTCTACCCTCCAGTTGGCCTTAGTTTCTGTTGTTCTCCTCTCTGTTTCCATGTGTTCTCATCATTTAGCTCCCACTTATAATTGGGAACATGCAATATTTAGTTTTCTGATTCTGCGTGGCTTCTAGCTCCATCCATGTTCCTGCAAAGGACGTGATCTCATTCTTTTTTATGGCTGCATAGTATTTCATATGTACCACATTTTCTTTATTCAGTATTCCATTGATGGGCATTTAGGCTGATTCCCTGTTTTTCTATTGCGAGTAGTTTTGCGGTGAGCATATGCATGTATGTGTCCTTATAGAAGAACAATTTATATTCCTTTGAATATATATATATCCAGTAATGAGATTGCTGGGTCAAATGGTAGTTCTGTTTTTAGCTCTTTGAGGATTTGCCACACTGCTTTCCACAATGACTAAACTAATTTACACTCCCAACAACAGTGTATGAGCATCCCTCTTCTGAGCCTTTCCAGTGTCTGTTATTTTTTGACTTTTTATAATAGCCATCCTGACTGGTGTGAGACAGCATTGTTGTGGTTATGATTTACATTTCAATTTTTAAATCCTTTGAGGAAATACCAAGGAGGATGATGGCTGGATTGTATGGTAAGAGTATGTTGAGTTTGGTAAGAAATTGTCAGATTATCTTCCAAAGTAACTGTACCATTTTGCATTTTCACCAGTAATAAAGACTTCTTGTTATTTCACATCCTAGCCAGAATTTAGTGATGTCAGTGTTTTGGAATTTTGCCATTCTAACAGGTGCGTAGTGGTATCTCATTTTTTTAATTTGGAATTCCCTAATGACATACTGTTTTGTATCTTTTCATATAGTTATTTGTAATCCATGTATTCTGTTTGGTGTGGTGTCTGTTCAGATCTTCTGCTCATTGTCTAATTGGGTTGTTCATTTTCTTGTTGAATTTTAAGAGTTCTCTGTATAGTTTTGATAACAATCCTTTATGAAATATGTCTCTTTTTTAGATTGCATGTAGTCTTTTTTTTCTTTTTTAAATTTTAGATTCAAGGGATGTATGTGCATGTTTGTTACATGGGTATTAGCCCAACATGCTAAATAAGTATCTACATTTTAACAAGAGCTTCAGGTAATCAGTACGCATTTTGATGTTTGTGAATCTTGTGTTCCACTTAACCTTTGTGAACCCATCTTTCTCCACAACATGCTAAATAAGTATCTACATTTTAACAAGAGCTTCAGGTAATCAGTACGCACTTTGATGTTTGTGAATCTTGTGTTCCACTTAACCTTTGTGAACCCATCTTTCTCCACCCAAAGTCAGGTGTGGTAGGACTCCATGTCACATTTATAGGACACACTAATTTAGAAAGTTCTTTTTTAGGCAGAAACAAGAAAGGCCAGAAAGTAAAAATGACACGTGAGAGAGCATAGTGCTATTTTATAGAAGTTTTGCTAAACTTGAGAACATGAGAACTGAAAGTCCTATCCTAGAAATCAACTAGCAGTTTCAAAAATAAATTCTGAGGTTAATCTTTAAAATCAGGCCCCCAAAATAAGAATGAAAACAAAAATAAATAAAAATAAAAAATAAAATCAGGCCCTTATTTTTAAGCTGGTCAGGGTAAACATGCCATGGCAATTGTTTTATCTGTGCACAATTTATAACCACCTATTATCACCTACCAGTTTGCTAGATTCTGAGGTTATATGGTTGAGAAAGATTTCATTCCTGCCTGACACTGCTTATGGTATAGATGAAGAAGTAGATGTTAAACAAAAAATTACAATCCCATTGTTGAGGAGACAGGTGCAAAATATTGTGAAAACACCATCGAATTTTAAGTTTCCTGAGTATAAGAACTATGTATTGTTCAGTGGAGCAGCGTTCATGTTCCTGAGACTGAGAGTTTTTGAGGGGACCCTAAATAATCACATTCCTCTGGCTCTACAGATTCTTAACCAATTGACAAATAGAGGAGTCAGATTGGGGTTAATATCAATAGTAAAGATGGATTGACAAGCACAGCTTGGGCTCAAAACTAAAATGTATTTCCTACCCATTCCTCCACCTAATCTTGCTTGACTTTGGGACCCCTTTATAGGAGATTTAGGTCTACAGAAAGATACTTACCCAGTCATTTGGGGAATGTCAGCCTGCTTCAAGTTTCCTTGATTGCAGATGAGAATCAGAAACATAACTACAACCTCCTTGCCTTTGATGCAAGAAGTTCTTTCAGAGGTTAATGTGGTAAAAAGGGTGAGAAGCTCTGCCCATCGCACCAGTATGTTAAATCAATCCTCTTTCTATAAGGAGAAGACTGCAGGAGGGCAGATCATAGGAGGACCCTGTATCACAGCTAAGGTGAGAGCATGAGGAAAGCAAAACAATGACTTTTTCCTAGTTCGGGAAAAACGCAAGTAATCACTGAATGTTAAATTACTGAACTGAATAAATTAAAAATAAGAAGCAACTACTTCTTTCAGGGAAGTCAAATAATGTCATTTGTGTCTTCTCTTAGAGTGAGGAAAAAAGGAGGAGAGAATTTTAATTGCAGAAAAGAGCCATTCAAAACAGCATGGCACGTTCTGAGATTGGCCAGGCACCCAGTGGCTGTAGATTAGGTTACAGGGAGGGACTTACAAAATGTAAGACCAATTTTAGTTGTAATTGGCACTTAAATAGAATGTAGGTAGCCAAAGTTCTTTCCTGTACATTATACAAAACACTGTGAAAGATCTATTGGCAACAATTTTCTCTTTAAGCTTCTTGGCTGTCACAGATGTGCATAACTGACGTGCTGTTAAAGTCATAAAATTTATTTTTATTTTAGACAATGTTATTACAACTTATCCAAATCTTAATAAATGTTTAACAGTTGACAAATGATTTTAGTTGGGGTTAAATACAAGGAAGAACAGTATTGAGTAGAATTTTAGCAAATCCTATGAGGTCATAACCAAATAGAGGTTAGAAACCTCAAACTTTCTTATCTGCCATTCACAATCTACCTTAAAATAATTAAAAATATTAGCTCCAAACTTGGTAATAACAGATTATATTGTTCTTTAAACTTTTGGAAATGTGTGTTTGCTTTGAATAATATGCTATAATATGATTGGAAAACATATGATCCCTAAGTTTATTTGAATAACATTGGTGTTTATTATGCGTCTTTAAAAAAAAAAGTTAAGAAGTGAAAAATAAGTAGTATCATTGCCAATCTCTTCCAAGGAAGTATTCCAACTAATAGTGGAGCTAGCCCACAGGTTGACTAACTGATATATGAAATTGAGACCTACGCTTTAGGGCTTTCTATGGCTCATAATCATATATTTATAAACACTCCACAATATTTTACCTCAAAATTCTTGATCCCTTGACAATAAGATGTTTATAATAATTGATATCTACCATTTATTTATTGCTTGTCTATGTGACAAACATTGCTCTAAGTCTTTTAAATGTACAACTTGTTTAATTCTCACAATCACCTTATGAAGGAAGTAGTTATCATTCTCATTCTACTGATCAGGAAAATGAGGCATACAGTCATCAAGTAACTTGTCCAAGTTCTCATCTCTAACAAGTGATAGAAACTAAATCCCATCCTAGTAATCTGATTCCAGAACCTATGTTCTTACCACAGCACCAACTTGAGAAGCAATGGAGAAGAATTGGGGATTGTTTTAGACTCTGTAGCATGCAAAAGAAAGCCTTAGATTTGTGCTGAAACCATCTCAAGATTGTTTGATTAAGCCCTGCTTAAGAGTGGTGATACTTGCAATTGCCCAGTTATCAGTGTTGGGCCATCAGTAGAAGGAAGGAATTGAACTAGGCAAAGATCTGGCACTACATTGGAGAGGATAATACTCATGCTGATGGCAAGGGCAGAAGTACAAGCAATAGGTGCCAGTGGGTCATGTTTGGTTAGAAGGTGATAATCTACAGAATTCTACAGATTCCAGGTACTATAGACCTATTCCATATGGACTGATAAGAGGATGAATCTTCTTTAAGATTTGGCCTTGGAGTGATTTTGGATTTTTAGGTGCCAGCCCTAATGGCCAGAGGTTTTCTGATTAGTAAGCATTTCTTCTTCTTCTTCTTTTTTTTTTTTTGATTACAAAATACCTTTTATTTTTAACCCAACTTGTTAAACAGGCAGATAAAGACTTTGGCAAATTTGATTAACAGCACAAAATAATATTATGCAAACTGAAAAATTTATTGCTGGTCCGAGGCTTGTCTTGTTTTACACTTAAGCAGAATTTATACTGTTTCCACAAATAGCAGATATCAACATTTAAAGGAATTTAATAGTGACCTATTCAATAAGGCAATCATCTTGGTAGCAAACATTTATTTAAATCTTACATAACTCAAGCTTTATAAAAAGCCAACATAATTGAAAATTGGGTTCTCCCTCTAAAGCCTTAAGTATTGGAAGCCTGAAACAGTTAATTAAAAATAAGCAAACAAATAAAAAACCCTGCCAGCAGATCCTGCTGAAATACTTAAAAACAAAACAGCTAAATGAGCTTAATCTTTACAAAAGTTATTGTAGCTCAAAAGCTATAAAATCAAAGTTATCTTAATTCTACAAAGAAGGGAGAGGGTCTTTGACTTCATGCCACCATTTCCTTAGAACCTCATCTTTTTCATCAAATCTGGCCAGGAATCAAATTTCTGTGTGCCCCTGACTTCAGGAGAATTCCTGTTGCAGAAGAGGCCAGGTACAAACATGTAAGAGTAACTGCCTAAGCAAGTAGGAAAATGTTCTGCAATAGTGTGCAAAGAAGAGGAGTTCTGAATTAATCTCTGGAACTCGACCTGGACCTTGATCTTGACTTTGAGCGAGATCTAGAACGGGATCTTGAAGTAGCTCTTTTTGGAGGAGGGGCCACAGAACGAGCCTTTGAGGGGTGAACAGGTTGTGGCGAATTGGAACGGGACTGGATTCTTGATATGGATTTTGACTTTATATCACCCTTTCCATTTTCTTTGGGGGATCGGGACCGAGACCTGCTTCGAGATTTCTCATACTCATCCTTAGATCTGCTTCGAGAATGTGAATAGGAGCCCCGATCAGACTTGGGCTTAGATTTGCTCTTTGATCTAGATTTCCTGCCTTTTGATTGAGAACGTGACCGACCTTTGCTCCGCGTCTGGAACGGGAGCGACTTTTTGAGATACTTCGAGATCTGCTGCGGCTGCTCCTGCGACTCCCACTTCATGACCGTCTTCTAGATCGACACCTGGATCTGCTTCCAGAGTAAGATCGCCTATGGCTTGTGCGTGGCTTGTCTTCAATAAGCCTAATATTTCTGCCATTGATTTCTGTACCATCCAGTTTGTCCAAAGCACGCTTCCTGTCAGGGTAGGAGCGAAACTCAATTACACCCTCATTTGTTCGTTCTTTGTGGGCATCCGCATAGGTTACTTCACCTGCTTGTCGCATAAAATCCTTTAAGTCTTGCCAACTGCACCGACTAGAAAGATTTTCTACAATAAAGCCTGTATTCTGTACGAACAGGTGGTCCGTATTTGTCTCTGCCAGACGTTCTCGGACTGCTGAAGCCACCTGCACCACTGCGGCTTCCGTAGCTGTAGCCGTCGCGATCGCGACGCGGGCCGCGGGCGTGCTCTACGGTCACGCGCTCGCCGCAGAGTTCCTTGCAGTCCAGCTAGTAAACGTCGTCGTCGGCGTCGCGGGAGTCCTCGAACGCCACGAAGCCGTACCCATTTTTGAGGTTTACTTCGAGGAGGCGGCCATAGCCACTGAAAAAGCGCTGGATGTTCTTCTCCTGGACGTTGTGGCTCAGGCGTCCTATGTAGACGCGCGGCCTGTCCGTGACGGGCAGGGGCCCAAGGGCTGGTTGTTGAACCGCGGAGCGCAAGGCAGTAGCCGCGGTGCGGGTGCGGGGACCGCAAAAGCCCGAACACGCGCCTCACACCGCAGCGGCGGCCGAGTCCAGCCACACAGGCACATTTCTTCTTTTGACTTAATTATTGTCTCCTGTTCATGTGAGTTTATTACTCCCGTTGAAACCAAGTGCTTACCGATAAGTGGTATAAGAAACTGGCACAGAGCCCAACAGAGTGAAAGAAGCTGGATTCAGAGCCAATGGCATTTTAATGCCGGAATCTCTAACGTAATTCCCATTTAGACTTGGTCCTAGACTGTGGTTGGCTTAAATATTTCTTCAGGTAAAAACAAGTATCCAGATATGTCTGGAGAAGAGAATTGAAGAATTAGAGAATCCACAGATTCCTAACAACAGTGATGGGAGAATTTATGGAGCTTAGGCAGACCTGACCTTTCTCACCACAGCTCCTTGGCCCTGGAGAAACATCGATATGTTGGAAAAACAAAGGAGAAATAGTGACAAAGTCAAAGAGAAGAGGCTCAAGGGTTTAGGAATAAGATTATTGAACCAGGATTGCAGTTAAGGTAAGTTTTGTCATCTGTAAGCTAAAAATGCACCCTAGTTATCTTGGGAAAACCAGAGAGTATCCCATTTGTTATAACCCACATATCACACAAAATGTCCTAGTTTTAAACTCTTTCGCTGACGATGCTTTAAAATATAGTGACCTTGTGGTATACATGATTCCACAAGAACCCAGAACAACTTCCAAGTTCACACAATCTGTTTTTTATTAAAAAAAACAAAAACAAAAAAAACACTGCCTGTTCTGCATTGTATCTTGACTACATTAAAGCATCTCAGAAATCTCAAAAAATGGTACTATTAGTAGCTATAACATACTTATCCACATAGTCACACACACATATACATTCGGACATAAAGATTTATACACACACACACACACACACACACACAAATAGTTTCAAATAATGAAAACTAAAAATTTTAGAATTGCTTCCTCTTAGAGGGAGCAGAGTAGTGTGGAATACTTAAGGATGGAAATGAGACCAGAGAATGTACTTTGGTATAGAGTTTGACTTAGAAATAATGAAAATTATTTGCATGATTAAATAATAATACTTCGTAAATAAAAAGCAATTCCTCAAATTGAAGACAAACTGAAACAAACTTAACTGTATATTAGATTGATGACATACCACATAGAATAATTATGTCAAATGACTTCAGTAGTTTGACTATACAACCTTGCAGGGATATATTACAAGAATTAAAAATATATATATATATTTTAATCTTCACTTTGTGCTTGTCATAGTAATATTGATAGTATTATTTTATTTTATTTTATTTTTTGTTTGTTTCTTTGTTTCCTTTGAGACAGGGCCTTACTCTGTTGTCCATGTTGGGGTATAGTGGCATGATGATAGCTCATTGCAGCCTTGAACTCCAGGGCTCAAGTGATCCTTCCACCTCAGCCTCCTAAAGTGCTGGGATTACAGGAAGGAGCCACCATGCCTGGTGATATTATTATTTTAAAAATAATATGTGGAAAATATAGTATACAGCAAGTATGTATGTTAATATATTTAGAAATATAGCTTTCTTGTATAACAAAAATTAGCAGAAGTATGGAATTAAAGATTTTAATTAAGAGCCCTGAAATTCAAGTTTTGAATTGGAAGTGTATACATAAATTCCTAATTTTATTTATTAAAAATTATCTATTAAATACTTCTATTTATTAAAAATCTGACTGCTGAAGCAAAACAATCTTGAAAGGGAAAAATGCATGTATATTTCTCTCATTGTTAATGATTTTAAAGCCTTAAAATATTTCCAAATGTAAATCAGTAAAATATTTAAAGAACAATGTACTAGAACTAAGTGAAACACATCTATCTCCAGGAACAATAAAAACAATACCACCAGTGGGTAAAAGAGAAAACAAAACACTATAACTCTGTATCATATCCAGAATGCTCAAAAATTGCTGTTCCTACTCATTCATTAATTCACTCAACACATATTTACATATTTTTGTGGTAAACTTGTTATATGCCAAGCCCTGTGCTAAGCTCTTTGGAATTCAAATAAATTTTTAGAAGGCTTGTTGCCTGGTGAACGAGCCATAAATAGATAATTGTCTCACCTAGCGGTTACTGTGAAGATTGAAGTTCATTTGAGCGCTGTGAGTGCTTGGAAGGGCATCAGTCTGGCCTTGGTGTGGTCAAGCATGTCAGGAGCAGTTGTTCTCATATGATTCAAAATTAAGACACTATAAACAAGAATAGAAACTATAATTTGGTTCTCATAGATGCCTTTAATTAAGAGGGCTTGAGGCATGAAAACTAATGTGAGGGAAAAACAGCTTTTCTCAAACATTCCAAAATCATTAGCCATCCATCAGAATACAGTTGGATGGACAAGTAGCTAATTTTATATAATTAGCTATGGGCCAGGCAGTGTGCCACGGGTTTTGCATAGTTTATCTCATTTGATCCTTACAACATCTCTAGAGGTGGGAGCCAATCTCAGTTGATGAGAAACCGTGTTTAAAGAGGTTGCCCTTTTGCAAAACCCCTTAAAGTTAGAATTCTGTCATTGGCAATAAACAAATTTAATTTATGTATTTGCTAAAACAAATCCAATTAATGATGCTTTCTGTTTAGAACATTTCATGAATTTTTCCTTGCCTGTAAGACCTTCCCCCTAGGATGTGTAAGCAAAGGAGGATAGACCAAAGCTGGGTTGTGATGAGAGCTCGAGCTGCCAATGGCACTGGGAGTGGGTTGCCCATAGGTCACAGGATATGCAACTAAAATGGCACATCAGAGAAGTAGTATGCAGAGCAAATCTAAATCCATGTCCAGGCAGATGGTCCAACCAGGTTGTCTGACTGAAGGGAATAAATAGAGAGAAGTGAAAATGGGAAGAAACTAGGTTAGAGTGGGTGGCATGCTTGAAGCAAAGGATAATCGGAGAAGCTTTGAGGAAAACTTTGTATTATGGAGACATAGTGAGGCTGTTCATCCCCAGAAGATTCTTAGTGAAGTCCCAGAAGCTTTTGGATTTTCAGGCTCCTCAACCTCGGGCTCTTTTTAAAATTTAAATCATATCTGAGGACAATGGCTTTCAGCTCTAATCATCATTTCTTTCTGATGAGGTCTCTGTTAAATGTACACATTGCTGATGAATAGCAGCTGGAATAGGAGACTTTTGTTTATGTGTATGGTTGGGTTTTAAAGAGCCCTGTTTTTAAAGATAGCTATTCCAACTCTGCGTCATCCCAGCTCCTGACAATGAAGTTCAAAACATTCCCAGCGACTCTACTACCCCTTGACACCCAGAGAATCAAGAGCAGTTGGATGTCAAGAGAATTTCCTGAAGTGTTTCAGCTTGGCTTAGAAGCAGTCTTAGCTAATTCCTTTTTAAAAAAAAAAAAATTTAGAGATGAGGTCTCGTTCTGTTGCCTAGGCTGAAATGCAGTATTAGCTAATTCCTGACTGAGAAATGAATTTGTGAACACTCAGCATGAGAGGCAGTAGTCCACCAAAATACTGTACTCTGAAAAGTCAATTTGACTAGATCCTTTGGTTACAAAACATTTCTCCCTGCACCCCCCTCTCGCTTCTGTCCTGGGAATAGCAGGAAGAGGGCCCTGCCTTATTATTTTGGTCAGCTCTCTGTGGGCTACTTTCCTATTTATTCTGGTCAGCCCAGTTTCCTGCAGCTGGTCTCTGTTCCCAGACCTCACTGCTCTGTTTTGAAGAAAGTTTCTTCACAGGACTTGGCCCTGCCTGATGTGGTTTCGTTCTAATTTGGATATCTATAGCCACAGCTCCACGCTTCTTGTCCTTTTAGGACATTGCTTAGGTAAATACTTCAGTCTGGCACTGAAGGATATTGGCTTTATGTTGTCTGGGTTTAACTGCAGATTCTCAGTACCTTTGCCAGGGATGCTTTCTCTGCCCTGGCTGGTAACTAGACTCTTCCTAAGTTCTTAATAAATATTATCACAAAATAAATGTTGTCATACATAGGAATTTACTTTATCGATGTGATTCATTAAGTTCTCATATTTCTGTTAGCCTCCTGTGCTTTCTGTTTCTCTTCTCTTTCTATGTCACAGAGCCAACTCTCTGTAGTCCCTTTTCCTAAACATCAACACAGATAAGGGTAATCTGCATATTCTTCAGAAGGACATTTTAAAGTCTTTGCAATTTGGTTCCAGATTACACCCCCAGCTTTATCTTTCCCACTTTATTTCATACCTAATAGACAGAAAAGCATACCCAGAATCTAAGAATACAAAACCTAAACCATCTTAGCCTTAGAGTCCCTGAATCTTTGCAGAGATAGCAAGCGCATAAAAGGGATCACAATTTGATTCTCTTTCTACACAATAGGTTGGTCACTGATGTTTCAGTCAAATCCTGAAGATCATAATGCTTGCTTTCACACTGGATTCAGCATGCCTTTAAAATTAAGTCTGTATAATCATAGCATGGTAAAATTGGTGTTCAGTTCTACTTTTCCAGTATGTCCATAGGGGAAACAGGAAGATAACTCTTCTCCCTAGCCTTCCTGCTAATTCATAGCGTGTAACCTCTTTATGTTTCCATAATATTTTATACCTCTGTAGCCTTGAACATGTGTTCTCTTCCATTTGTTGACTGCATATTTTCCACCATTTTGCATCCTGGACAATTCCCACTCATTTAAGATTTAATTCAAGTGTCACTTCTTTTGTCAGTTCTTTCATAGTTTCTCCAGCAGAATTATTTCTACCCCATTATGTGTTTCCTCACAATTATGGATTATAATTATTTCTTTGTGTTCTGAAAGTTACCTGACCTATTCATTCACTTATCCCTTGAGGTCAGGGATTGTATTCTTCAGGTATATATATTCATTTCCAAAACAATGCCTGATACCTACTGGAAACACCACAAATATTTATTTTAAATAAATGTTATTTTATATATAAATCCATTACATCAGCAATTTCCATTACACTGAAATTATTTATTCTTAGATTTAGGTATAATCTGGTTAAACTAATTTTTCTTTTTTCTTTTTTTTTTCTCTTTCTTTCTTTCTTTCTTTTTTTTTTTTTTTTTTTTGAGATAGAGTCTTACTCTGTGGCCCAGGCTGGAGTGCAGTGGTGTGATCTTGGCTCACTTCAACCTCTGTCTCCATGGTTCAAGCGATTCTCCTCCCTCAGCCTCCTAAGTAGCTAGGACCACAGGTGCATGTCACCAGGCCCAGTTAATTTTTGTGTTTCTTTTTTTTTTTTTTTTTTTCCTGAGACAGAGTCTTGCCTGGTCACAAGGCTGGAGTACAGTGTCACAATCTCGGCTCACTGCAACTTCAAGTGATTCTCCTGCCTCAGCCTCTCGAGTAGCTAGGACTGCAGGTATGTACCATCATGCCCAGCTAATTATTATATTTTTAGTAGGGATGGGGCTTCGCCATGTTGGCCAGGATGGTCTCAATCTGTTGGCCTCATGATCCACTGCCTCAGCCTCCCAAAGTGCTGGGATTACAGGCTTGAGCCACTGCTCCTGGCCTTAACTAATTTTTCAATACTATCTACCCTTATTTACTAGTACCAAGGTTATGGAATTTCTATCCTTATTCTGTGGTCTTCCATAACTGAGTTTCATATTTCTACTTGAAATGTTCATGATCTCAATTTTCAAAGCTTACCTGTAGAATTACTTTTGATCATTTATTTAAAGTTTGACCAAACAGACATTCTAGACTAGATTCTGTCTTGATCTGTTCTAGGGAGTCTTTTGGCTTAAGCTTTGTTTCTTCTTAATTTCTTAGTCCCCATTTTACTCTGCAGGCTTATGTTCCCACAAACGTAACCCATGCATCTGCATATGTGTTGGAGAGAAAGTGATTCAACATATTAAGTGTGGTTTATGCCTCTAACTGGCAGAGAAATGAGGTACTTGGAATGGCCTCTGGAGAAAATTAAGAAATGCATTCCTTATATCTGAAAATAATTAAAAACTAAGATATTTCTGGACCTTTCTATATCCCTAGCCCTAGGAAAATTATACTAGGTCTTAACTGCCATGCTGACATATGTGGAACATATTTAATAAGCACTGGGGAGACACTGATGGTTTGTGAATAAGGCATTTACCTCATCCTTTCTTGGATACCAACTTTCCAGATGAAAAATTAAAGTTTAGGAAAACTGGCTATAGAGATAACCTTCCTATCATTCCCATGACATTCAGTTGCATCAACCTACATGACATTCCAAGAAGCCACTTCTGTTAATGAGTTTGTCTTTAAGACAAAATCTACATGTGATACTAGGGCTTGTTATGGTTACTTGGTTCTCTCCAAGTACCTGGACAGTTATTCCTGCATTCCATGTCTTTGATCCTATAACAGACCCAAGGGAGGACAGAAAAAACATATAAACTATGGTTTCTGCCTTGTAGGAACATGCAATTTTGTTAAAAAGAAAGAATAAAATAAATTAAGAGAAACTACATATTTGTCAAATATAAGGCTTAACTATGGGTATGCATGTCTGAGTGATATATAACTATATTAAGAGTACTGAGTGATATTTTTATGGTTTGCTGTTTCTCTTCTGCACTATATCTTCCTACTCTTGGATATTGATTTAGATTCACTTATCAGGCAGCTGGAGTATTTATTCCCCTATTTATTTTTCTAGTGAGGTAAGTGAGTCATGTATCTTTTGAGTCCATTTACATCTGAGAATATATTTCCATTGTCTTCACATATACGTGATAAGGTAACTTTTTCTCCCTCTTTAAATATGTTGTAGCTAGTTTTATTTGTTTCTGCAATTGAGCATTGTAAACAAAGTGTTGTAAATAAGATACACACACACACACACACACACACACACACACACACACACACACACACACACACACACACATATATATATATATATATGTATAATTTTTTTTTCCATCTTAGGTACCCTGTCATTTTGTCTCTGTTTTTATCTTCCTGACCATGTAGAGAAAACAGACTTTTTTATCCTTGCAATTCTGAGTTTCAAACAGCATATATCCAAACATGTAACTTTCTTGACTCTTGTCTACATCTGGAATCTCAACAAAAGTATATTTTTCCTCTTGGATCTCTCCTTCATTTTTTTTTTAACCTTTTAGTTGTTTGGTTCTTTATTTTCTTTATTTGGAGTACTAAATAGTTAGTTGCACATGTTTTTTAATTCATTAATTTGGTAATCTGCAGTATTCTGGTCGCCAACTGTTCTGTTTAAAAAAAATTTTTTTAAGTGGAAATTTTATGGAAATAAGTATTTATAGAGAAAAAGCACAAATAACAGGTGCACAGATTGTTGAATTTGAATGGGATAACCTATGTAATCAGTACTCTTTCAGATTAACAACTAGAAGATCAGAATTCCCCAATGCCTACTTTAAGCCACATCCTTGCTCCCCAAGGAAACTATCTTGACTTCTAACATCATATGTTAGTTCTAATGCTTTTGGACTTGATATAAGTAGAATCATAAAGTATGCAATTTTTGAGTTTAAAATCGAGAAACCTGAAAGGTCTGAGATTTTTACCTGCTTGCAGCTGAGAAGTTGGGCTCTCATAGTTTCATGGATGCTGGTAGAGGACATGAGACTCCTGGGACAGAGACAAAGGACATGATTGCTCACAGCCCTGCAAATAACATAATCATCAGCATATTTATGCCAGTTTGCCTTGCTCCTCAAGTCCCATGGTGTGATACAGATGGGTTCAGTTGGATGCCTTTACAAATGGTGGGCTACATTACAGGAGAAAATACCAAACATAGGGAACCTAATCTTTTATAATGGGTAGTAAGCATGCCTTCCCTTTGCTCTGGAGGGAGACACTAACTCTATTTTCCAATGTTGCTTGTTATACAAATATCTTGGAAATGAATCTGAAACAAAGTGTTTATGTTTTGCTTTGCAAGATATGCAAAAAGTGAGAGCCTCATGGAGAACTGTCTCCCAGTATCTGAGAGATTCCACATTGATAGGGGTTGGCTGTGTCCCCACCCAAATCTCAACTTGAATTGTATCTCCTAGAATTCCCATGTGTTGTGGGAGACACCCATGGGGAGGTAATTTAATCATCTTTCCCATGCCATTCTCATGATAGTGAATAAGTCTCACAAAATCTGATGGCTTATCAGGGATTTCCGCTTTTGCTTCTCCTCATTAGCTCTTGCTGCTGCCATGTAAGAAGTGTCTTTCGCCTCCCACCATGATTCTGAGGCCTCCCTAGCCATGTGAAACTGTAAGACCAATTAAATCTCTTTTTCTTCCCAGTCTTGGGTATGTCTTTGTCAGCAGCACGAATATGGACTAATACAGTAAATTGATACCAGCAGAGAGGTGCACTACTGAAGATACCTGAAAATTTGGAAGTGACTTTGGAACTGGATAATAGGCAGAGTTGGGAATGGTTTGGAGGACTTAGAAGAAGACAGGAAAATGTGGAAAAGTTTGGAACTTCCTAGAAACTTGTTGAATGGCTTTGCCCAAAATGTTGATGGCCATATAGACAATTAAGGTCCAGGCTGAGGTGGTCTCAATGGAGATAAGGAACTCTTTGGGAACTGGAGCAAAGGTGACTCTTGTTATGTTCTAGCAAAGAGACTGGCAGCATTTTGCCCCTGCCCTAGAGATTTGTGGAACTTTGAACTTGAGAGAGATGATTTAGGGTATCTGGTGGAAAAAATTTCTAAGCAGTTAAGCATTCAAGAGGTGAGTTGGGTACTTTTAAAGGCATTCAGTTTTATAAGTGAAGCACAGCATAAAAGTTCACAAAATTTGCAGCCTGACAATGTGATAAAAAAGAAAAACCCATTTTCTGGGGAGAAATTCAAGCCATTTGCAGAAATTTGCGTAAGTAGCGAGGAGCCTATTGTTAATCCCCAAGACCATGGGAAAAATGTCTCCAGGGCATGTCAGAGGCCTCCACAGCAGCCCATCTCATCACAGGCCTGGTGACCCAGGAGGAAAAAGTGGTTTCATGGGCTGGGACCAGGGTTCCTGTGCTGTGTGCAGCCTATGGACTTGGTGCCCTGTTTCCTAGCTGCTCCAGCTATGGCTGAAAGTGGTCAATGTACAGCTCTAGCTGTAGCTTCAGACGGTGGAAGCCCCAAGCCTTGACTGCTTCCATGTGGTGTTGAGCCTGCAGGTGCACAGAAGTCAAGAATTCACATTTGGGAACCTCTGCTTGGATTTCAGAAGATGAATGGAAATGCCTGGATGCCCAAGCAAAAGTTTGCCATGAGGCCAGCGGGTGCCCTCCTGGAGAATCTCTGCCAGCTCAGTGCAGAAGAACAAAACAAGAAAATTGATGCATTTAAAAATATATATCACATGGGTATACTGCACCCTTGTAACAAACCTGCATATGTACCAACTATATCTAAATCATAGGAAGGATAGCACACAATAGGTAGTTTTTTAACACATGCCCCTCTTCATCTCTCTCCCCTCTAGTAGTCCATAGTGTCTACGTATACTCAGTGTTTAGCTCACACTTGTAAATAAGAACATGCAGTATTTGGTTTCCTGTTCCTGCATTAATTTGCTTAAAATTATGCCCTCCAACTCTGTCCATGTTGCTGCAAAGTACATGATTTTATTCTTTTTTTATGGCTATATTATATAGTATATATGAACCACATTTTCGAAGGCCGCCATTGATGGGCATCTAGGTTGACTGCATGCATTTGCTATTGTGAATAGCATGACAATGAACATACGAGTGCTTGTGTCTTTTTGGTATAATGATACATTTTCCTTTGCATATGTACCCAGTAATGAGATTGCTGGGTATAATGGTAGCAGTGTTTTAACTTCTTCGAGAAACCTCCAAATTGCTTTCCGCAGTGGCTGAACTAATTTTATTCCCACCAATAGTAAATAAGGATTCCCTTTTCTCTGCAGACCCACCAACATCTGTTGTTTTTTTGACTTTAATAAAAGCATTCTTACTGTTGTGAGATGGTATCTCATGGTTTTAATTTTCACTTCTCTGATGATTGGTGCTGATGACACTTTTTCATGTTTGTTGGTCACTTGTATGTCTTCCTTTCAGAAGTGTCTCTTCATGTCCTTTGCCAATTGTTTAATGAGGCTAATTTTTGCTTGTTGATTGGTTTAAGCTCCTTAGAAATTCTAGATATTAGACCTTTGTCAGATACCTACTTTATGAATATTTTCTCCCACTCGGTATGTTGTCTGTTTACTCTGTTGATAGCTTCTTTTGCTCTGCAGAAGCTCTTTAGTTTAATTAGGTTCCACTTGTCAGTTTTTGGTTTTGTTGCAGTTGCTTTAGAGGACTTAGTCAAAAATTCTTTGCCCAGGCTGATATTGAGAAGTGTATTTCCTAGTATTTTTTCTAGGATTTTTATAGTTTTAGGTCTTATATTTCAACATTTAATCCATCTTGAGTTAATTTTGTATATGGTGAAAGGTAAGGGTTCAGTATCATTCTTCTGCATATAGCTAGCCAGTTAACACCATTTATTGAATAGGAAATCCTTTCCCCATTGCTTGTTTTTGTCCACCTTGTTGAAGTTTAGATGGTTGTAGTTGTGCAGCTTTATTTCTGAGTTATCTATTCTGTTCCACTGGTCTATGTGTCTGTTCTTATACCACTACCATGCTGTTTTGGTTATTGTACTCTTGTAGTATAATTTGATGTGATACTTTCAGCTTTGTCCTTTTTGGTTAAGATTTCATTGGCTATTCTGCCTCTTTATTGATTTCCTGTGAATTTTAGGATAGTTTTTTCTAATTCTGTGAAGAATGACATTGGTTATTTGATAGAAGTAGCATTGAGGGCCGGGTGCGGTGGCTCAAGCCTGTAATCCCAGCACTTTGGGAGGCCGAGGCGGGTGGATCACGAGGTCAAGAGATCGAGACCATCCTGGTCAACATGGTGAAACCCTGTCTGTACTAAAAATACAAAAAATTAGCTGGGCATGGTGGCGCGTGCCTGTAATCCCAGCTGCTGGGGAGGCTGACCCCAGGAAGCGGAGGTTGCGGTGAGCCGAGATTGTGCCATTGCACTCCAGTGTGGGTGACAAGAGCGAAACTCCGTCTCAAAAAAAAAAAAAAAAAAGAAGTAACATTGAATCTATAAATGGCTTTAGACAGAATGGCCATTTTAGTAATATTGATTCTTCCAATCCAAGAGCATGGAAAGTTTTCCCATGTATTTGTTTCATCTCTGATTTCTTTCAGCAGTGTTTTATAGTTCTCCTTGCAGAGATCTTTCAACTCCTTGATTAACTATATTCCTAGGTTTTTCATTTTTTTTTGTGTAAATAAGATTGCGTTCTCTATTTGACTCTCAGCCTGAATGATATTGGTGTATAGAAATGCTACTGACTTTTGTACATTGATTTTGTATCCTTGAACCTTGCTAAATTAATTTATTAGTTCTAGGAAATTTTTGGCAGTGTCTTTAGGGTTTCCTAAGTATAGAATCATGTTGTCAGTGAAGAGAGATAGACTGACTGTTCTTTTTCAATTTGGATGTTTTTTATTTCTTGTTCTTGCCTGATTGCTCTGGCTAGAACTTCCAGTACTTGTTGAATAGGAGGGCATCCTTGTCTTGCTCCAGTTCTCAAGCAGAATGCTTTCAGCTATTGCCTGTTCAGTATTGTGTTGGCTGTGGGTCTTTCATAGAAAGTTCTTATTAATTTGAGATTTCATGCCTAGTCTGTTGAGGGTTTTTACATGAAGGGATGTTGGATTTATTGAAAGCTTTCTCTGCTTCTCTGTCTATTGAGATAATCATATGTTTTTCCCTTTTAATTCTGTTTATGTGATCAATCACATTCACTGATTTGCATATGTTAAACCAATCTTGCATACCAAAAATAAAGCCTTCTTGATAGTGATGAATTAGCTTTCTGATGTGCTACTGGATTCAGTTTGCTAGTATTTTCTTGAGGATTTTTAAAAAATCTATGTTCATCAGGGATATTGGTCTAAAGGTTTCTTTCTTTTTTTCTAACTAAACTTTCTTAGCTTTCTAACAAAGAAATTCTGGACTTAAACTCAACACTTTTGGTCTTTTGCATCTCAGTTTCATTCAGTTCATCTCAATGATCTGTCCAATGCTGTCAGTGGGGTGTTGAAGTCCCCCACTATTTTTTCTGTGGCTGTCTTAAGTGTTTTTGTAGGTCAAGAAGAATTTTGTTTTATGAATCTGAGTGCTTTAATGTTGGGTGCATATATATTTAGGATGGTTAGGTCTTGTTGAATTGATCCTTTTATCATGATGTAATATCATTCTCTGTCCTTTCTGATTGTTGTTTATTTAAAATCTGTTTATCTGGTATAAGAATAGTGACTCCTGCTGGTCTTTATTTTTCATTTGTATGGTAAATCTTTCTCGATCCCTTTACTTTGAGGCTGTGGCTGTCATTACCTGTGAGATTCGCCTCTTAAAGATAGCAGAGAGTTAGATCTTGTCTTGTGATCCAGCTTGCCACTATATGCCTTTTAAGTGGGGGCATTTAGACCATTTACATTCAAGGTTAGTATTGGTATGTGAGATGTTGACTCAGTCATCATGTTGTTATCTGGTTGTTAGCTGGATGAGGGGATAATCTGTTCATTGGAAGGTCAGGAGACACTCTGTGTTTTCAATTGCCAGAATTCTTTGCTGATTCTTTCTCATTGAGAGGGCTGGTGTCCCTTTAACTGTGGCGTCAAATGAACATAGTCATCTGGGTTTGTTTCTGGACGCTTTCAGAAGGTCAAGGGTTTGTATAAGATCTTTAATTGTTGCTGGATTTTTGCCTAGGGTCTCATAAGCTTTGTATGCCTGGCAAAATATTTTTGGTCTTGTAATTTGGAGCTGAACCAGTAGGTGGAGCTTAAGAGTGCTGGCCCGCAGGTAAGCAGATAGGCTCTTACTCATACAACTCTCTGAATATTTGCGCACATTCAAAATAGCACTTTGTGATGGCAGGGAGAAAGGTGACACCCCAACAAGGTCTGCTCCAGGGCATTGGTGTACCCCCTTTTGATTACTGGTGCTGCACTCACATTTCCTTTGTTAGGGACTCTGGGCTGCAGGGTTTCCTCAGGTTCAGGCCGTGACTAGCATTCAGGTCACACCCTTCCCGGACTGGCCCTGTAGGAGGCACAACTCACTCCTCTGTCAGCCCACAAACCTGAGTGTCTCATTCCTCAAAGTGTTCTGGGAGTGGGGCACCTCTCCTGCTTGGGCACTGCCAAAGCCAATGAGCCTTATCTGGCTAGAGGTAGTGGGGGCGGGTGGAGTGGAATGGACCACCAGATTTCTGCACGCTTTCTAGGGGAACACAGAGCTGTGCCCAGCTGCAGAGTTCAGGCAGGAGAGGGGCTGCTATGCTGGAAGCCCAAGCTGGTGAGTCCCATCTGACTAGCAGCAGTGTGGGTGGGAGGAATCTCCCAATTCATCACCTGGGTGTTTCCTGGAGGGACACAGAGCTGAGCCCACTGGCAGAGCTCAGGCAGGGCTGGGTCTGCTATGCTAGAAGCAGGAGTCAAGCCTTGTCTGGCAGGGAGGAGCAAAGGAGTCTGACTGCTCCCCAGCACCCTAACTGTTGCCTCTGTTGGTGTTATGGCAGTTGGTGCCAGGTTGTTCAGGTGTCTAAGGCTTAATGGACTCCCCGTGGTTTTGAGTGGTACCTCTGTAAAAAACTCTGGCTGCTTTCTATATCAGTGAGGCCCAGCATAGGATGGGGGTCAAGGGGTTCTCTCATTTCCTGGATTGCACAGGTTTCTGTGGTAAGTGTAGATTCCCTGGGAACTCTTACTTCCTCACCTTGTCCCTGTGTTAGAAAGCTTCTCTTAGCTCCATGCCAGTCCTGGGTGGGCAGCTGGCCAGCTTCACTATTTTCTGATCTCTGTATGTCTTCTCTTTCCCTTGATGGATCCTGATATGGTTTCTTGGATGATCCACTTAAAGAGTCAGAATTTGCTTGCCATTTTGTTTCCTCTCCGTCAGAGTGGCACACTCTAGCTGCTGCTAGTCAGCCATCTTGAACCACCTCAGGAGTTTCTTTTTCTGGTATAAATCTTCAGAAAATTCATGCAGAAAGAGTTTTGGTGATAAATATAATGAATTTTTACATGTATAAGATATTTTTATCTTCCTAATTTGGCTAGGATTGGAATTCTAGTGTTAAATTCTATTGTAAGTTTCTTGAGACTTTGAAGATATTTTTTATCTTATCAATAAGATATCTTCAACATCTTATTGCCTTCAGAGTTTTGGAGAAGACTGATGTTAATTCATTCTTATTCATTTGTAGGTAATTATTCTTGTTGTTCTATGGAAGCTCTTAGAATTTCTCTCCATAATTTTGTGTGTTCTGAAATCACACTATAGGTAGTGTGTTTACATTTTTTCTTGTTTGGCTTTTAGTAGAACTTTTAAGTTTCAGGACTCATGTCTTTCTCAGCTCAGGGTAATTATGTTCTATTATTTCTTTAAATATTATCTCCTCCTCATTTGATCTATTCTTACTTTTGGGAACTCCCATGAAATGGCTGTTGACATTCTGGGTCTAGTCCATAAAGTCTTTTAAGTTTTCCTTCATACATTCCCTCTCTTTGTCTCTTTGTATGCATTCTAGGGCAATTCTTAGTCTCATTCTTCTAGTTTACTCCATCAATCTTCAGTTGGGTCTGGTCTACTTTTTAGGCTATATCTTAAGGTTGTCATTTCAACAACCACAGTTTTAATTTTTACAACCAATAATTTGTTTTTGTTTTTTTTTTTTTCTTATTCTGAGAATGTTAATTATGGTTCTCCTCCAACCTCTTCCAAAAAGCTCCATTTAATTTGCTCTATTAATTCTATTTTTCCCTCTAGGTTCCTGGGCTAATTGACTTTCTTTCTCTGTGTGTTGGCTTCCCTCAAACATCTCATTATTCCCGTAGTGAAGACTTTATCTTTGATTATGTGTCATAGGTGTTTGTGCAGCCCAACAGGGCACTATTTTATGGAAAGTGTGTGGGAAGTATAGCACACTGACAGGATAGTAAGTACCTTGGTATCTGTTTTTCTGAGCATGGCTGCGCCTCGTTTCTTTTACAAATCACAGTCACATGCACACTGTCCATTCTCCATTCTCTCTAATCTACTCTTCCTCATATTGTAAGCAATCACTCCCATTGCATGACTAGTCAGAGAGAGAAAGAGAGAGAGAGAAGGCACATTCTTATTTTCAAGTGTAGCTGTGATTTACTCACACCCTAATACAAACATATTTATCTATTGATCCATCTATCTGTCTACCTATCTGTCTATTTTACCACTTCTTCTGGCAGGAACTATAACTCTCAGTATTTCTAGTTTCTTCCACAGTAGCTCTTCAAAAGGTGGTTGTAGATTTGGTAATAAATGTAATTCAGTGAGTCAGTCATTCTCTGTCATGGGAAATCAGGCCATTTACAAGACAAATATTTTAAAGGAATCTTCTAATTTGAAGCCCAGTGATTTAACTTTCCCATTTATCTATATTCTGTCTTCCCGACACACCATCCATATTGATAATACATGGAAACAAATTTAATGTAATGCTCAAAAGTTGTGTTTTGATACACATGTTCTTATTTTTTCATTAACCATTATCTGAGGCAAAAATCCTGACCTCCATCTTGCCGTTGAGTAAACTGAGGCTCACAGGGGACTGGTACAAGAGCATGTTTTGGAAAGCAGCTGATAGACACAGATCTTTGGAAGCAAATCACTAAGTGTACCATCTTCCGTATAAAGATAGATATGTGTTTTCCTATTCCTTAAAACACTGTCTATTGCAGATAGCAAAAGTTTAATAAAAAATTTAAAACCAAATTTTTATCAATTTTAAAATAAGAGGGAAAAGAGAAATCAATGAATGGGCAAAATGACATATAGCACATAGAGGCAATTTTAGATTTTTTGTTGTTAATTTTAATGTAGTATTCACTTATGTAAAGTTCATGGTCAAATCTCTACAAGTTTTTTTTTTTTTTTTTTTGGTTACTGAATGGAAATGTTTTTAATTTAAAGTTTCCCATGGAAAATGGGTTTATTTTATCAGCATATTAACTAAATTATATCCTTGACTACTAGTCCCTGATGTCAAGGGAAAATATTACAAAAGAAAATAAAAATTCTCAGTTCAATTGAGTTTCCATAACCCTTCTACTTATGTTAGTCATGTATTTTCCCTCTTTCAGAAGTGGTGTACTTAGCATATTGGAGCCATTTCTTCTTTTAACAGTTTTTCAGAGGCTAAAGGACTCATAAAGTATTTGAATTAGGCATCAGAGTAATTCATCTCACATATGATTAAAAACTCAAAATTAGTGTGCGATCATCTTATGATCATAAACCGTAAGATGGTCATAAGTTTATGATTAGAACTAAGTGATTCTTAGTTCTTAGTTCTATGACCAAGTCCACTGTAGTCATAAACTTAGAGTATTTCTTAGAACGCATGGAAAGACTTCCCCCACGATTCAGTTACCTCCCACCGGGTCCCTCTTATGACTAAGCTCAGCTGGATAATTCATTTTCATGTTATCAACTACTAAATTACAAATAATATTTACAAACACTACATATATTTGTCTAGTCCATATTTTTATTAACTAGTTCAGCAAAAATTGAGTAGCACATAAAGATACTGTGCTTACAGTGGGAACATGAAAGTGAACAAGATAGTAGCTCTTCCGTAAGAGTTTTTTTGTCTATGTGGAAAGAAAGTAGAGCTGCTAGAGTTAACAAATAGAAATGCAAGATGCTCAATTAAATTTAAACTTAAGGTTAAGGCCAGGCACAGTGGCTCATGCTTGTAATCCCAGCACTTTGGGGAGGCCAAGGCGAGTGAATCACTTGAGGTCAGGAGTTCAAGACTAACTTGACCAACATGGCGAAACCCCATCTCTACTAAAAATACAAAAATTAGCCCGGTGTGTGGTGTGTGCCTGTAGTTCCCAGCTACTCAGGGAGGCTGAGGCAGGAGAATCACTTGAACCTAGGAGGTGAAGGTTGCAGTGAGCTGAGATAATGCCACTAGCTCCAGCCTGAGCAACATAGAGAGACTCTGACTCAAAAAATAAAAAATAATTAAGGTTAAATAAATAAATGTTTAGTATGTGTATTAGTCCATTTTCATGCTGCTGATAAAGAAATACCCGTGAGTGGGAAGAAAAATAAGTTTAATGAACTTATAGTTCCACGTGGCTGGAGAGGCTTCACAATCACAGCAGAAGGCAAAGAAGAGTATGGATAACAGCAGGCAAAGAGAAAATAGGTTTAACAGCCAGTTTCACGTGGTTGGGGAGGCCTTCCAATCATGGTGGAAGGCAAGGAGGACCAAGCCATGTCTAATATGGACAGCAGCAGGCAAAGGAGAGCTTGTGCAGGGGAACTCCTATTTATAAAACCATCAGATCTCATGCGACTTATTCACTATCAAGTGAACAGCATGGGAAAGACTTGCCCTCATGATTCAGTTACCTCCCACCAGGTCCTTCCCATGACACATGGGAATTCAAGATGATATTTGGGTGGAGACACAGCCAAATCAAACCAGTATGTCTATGTAGAATTCGAATATATTATAAACTTTTCTGTTCTTTTTCTGAAATTAGAATTTAACTGTGAAGTTTGTATTTTATTTGGCAACCCTAGAAGAGATAAAAGGAAAAAGATTGTTATACAACTCTTTTAAGTTCAGGGAATGGTAGAAATTTATAGCTCCTTGATAATACAGGGTTTTCTTTTTAGATTTTCATATATGCTAGAAGAGAATGTGATTCTTTTCTGCAATTTGACAAGGTCAGTGATCTGCAAAATGTCCTGAGATGAGAGCATCTTCTTAGATGAAAATGATGCACATATAAATATGTGTAGAAATTCTTCAACCATACTGAAATTGACTGCATTGCAAGAATATTGAACCCAATTTATAGCCATATAAGAGGTGATTTTTTCAGGATGAAGTCTATTAAAAATGTTTCTTTAATGTGTTTCTACATGGCAACCATGGAAAACAAACATGCTTTACTATTCTGAGAATACAAGAGAAGATAAAATACCTTTTAGGAATAATGTCCAGAGAAGAAATGTTAAAACTGGAAGACCAACTGGGCTCATCTTGTTCATGCTTCTCATGTTACAGACAAGAGAGGGCCAAGGCTAGCTAGGCTTAAGAGATAGTGACTGCTGCAAAAACAAATTATTCTATATTATATACTGTGCTACATTTTTTCTCCTGCAGACAATTAATGTGGATGAGAATCATAAAAAGACTGAAAAGCTTGTGTAAAGTTGAGGAAGGAGTGGAAAAAGAAAATAGAGAAGAGGGAAACAATAAGGAAGTGACACTAGGGAAATAAATCCATTCTATTTTCAGATGAATTAACCTTAAAAGAGAAAAATCATGTAGTCTTTCCCTACTCTATCTCTTGTCTCTGTTTTGAGACATTTATAACTATGATAGTTTATTGAAAGAGTAAAAAGTCTTTGTTTTGTGCTACTATAACAGAATACCCAAAGCTGGGCTATTGTTTGATCAATTGTAAAGATAGGGTGGTCTTGCTCTTTTGCCCAGACTGATCTCAAAGTCCTGGGCTCAAGTGATCCTTTTGTCTTGGCCTCCCAAAGTTCTGGGATTGCAGCTCCCGCTTCTGACCCCTGGACTGAGTACTTTATAATGAACAGAAATTTATTTACTGAGTTCTAAAGACTGTGAAGTCTGAGATTGAGGGGCCAACATCTTGTGAAGGACTTCTTGTTGCATTACAAGATGACAGAAAGTAGAGGGCAAGAGAGCATGCAAGAAAAGAACAGCAAGGGTGCTGAACTCGTCCTTTTATCGGAATCCACTCCCATCATAACTAATCCATTCTCAAGATAATGGCATTAATTCATTCATGAAGTCAGAGCCCTTATGACTTAGTCACCTCTTAAACATCCCACCTCTCAATACTGTTGCATTGGGGATTAAGTTTCTAATATGTGAATGTCAGGAGACACATTCAAACCATAGCATTCTGCCACCATTCCCCCAAATTTAGGTCCTTTTCACATGCAAGATACATTAATTCTATCCCAGTTGCTCCAAAGTCTTAACTGGCTCCAGCACCAACTCAAATGTCCAAAGTCCAGAGTCTCACCAAATGACATATGCATAAGACTCAAAGCACAATAAAACCTCAGGCAAATTTTCCTCCAGCTAGGAGCCTGTAAAATCAAACAAGTTACATGCTTTCAAAGTACAATGGTGGAACAGGCAAAAGACAGACAATTCAATTCCAAAATGGAGAAACAGGCAAGAATAAATGAGTAATAGACCCCAAACAAGTCCCAGACCCCGAAAGTAGACAAATTTTAAGACTCCAGGGCACACTGGAATTCGATATCTAGCTGTCTGCCTACTCTGATAATTTCTTCTTATCACAAATAGTATGACAGAGAATTAATTTATTTCATTCATTCACTCACATAACAAATATTACCTGAATGACAACTATGTCCCAAGCATTGTTCTAGGTGCTAAGGATATAGTAATGAACAAGGCAGTCAGCTTCTCCTTTCATGGCTCATTTATGAGGCAGACATAGAGGCAACAGAAAGGAATAAATAAATGACAAATAAAATTCAGCAGTGAAATCAAGACAATGAACCAATATATTCAGTGCTGAGACAGAGTGACCAGCAGTTCCTATGGATGGAGTGGTCAAGGAAGACCTCTCTGGGGAGATAGGAAGTCACCTGTCACCTGAATGGCAAAAATCCTGGTACATACTGCTGGGTATGTACCCACATGGTGTTATGAAATGTATTAGTTTTCATCCATGGACCCTGGCTTATAACGCCCACAACCCTTGTTACAACAGTCTTTTGTTACAATGTTGGGTATGTCAGGCCTCAGAGATGGGCCTCTGACCTTCTTCTATCCTACTTTCACTTGCCCCAAAGCAGGACTCTAATCTTAGCTTCACTTTCTGATTGTTCATCTTTCAGCCCTCCCTTGAGGGGAGTCCCACCCTCTACCCCTAGGGAAGGAATGCTGACATCATGAAGTTTTCATAAAAATCTAAGCACAGGGTTCAGAGAGCTTTCGAATACCTGAACACATGGCGGTACCTGCAGGGTGGCATGCCCAGGGAAGGCGTGAAATCTCCATGGTCCCCTACTCCTTGTCCCACTTCTCTTATCTGTATTCTTTGCAATATCCTTTATAGTAAACCAGTAAATGTAAGTTAGTGTTTCCTTAAATTTTTTGAGCCACTTCAGCAAATTAATTGAACTCAAAGAGAGGGTCATGGAAACCCCAATTTGAAGCTGGTTAGTCACAAATTACAGAGGCCCAGACTTGTGACTGGTGTGGTGGGTGAAGGGCTTGGGAACTGAGCCCTCAATTTGTGGGATATGACACTATCTCTGGGTAGTGTCGAACTGAATTAATAGCTGGTGTCTGCTGCTTGGTGTGTGGGGGAAAACATCCCACACTATGGTCACAGAAATCTTCTATGTTGATGACTATTGTGGTGCGAGAGTAGAGAAAAAATATGATTAAGGAGTTTTCTCTACACAACCCAAAAGATAGGAAATCAGTATATCAGAGAGGTATCTGCACTCCACTGTTTTTTTGCAGCAGTATTCACAATAGCCAAGATTTGGAAGCAACCTAAGTGTCCATCAACAGATGAATGGATAAGGAAAATGTACATATACACAAGGGAGTACTATTCAGCCATTAAAAAGAATGAGATCCTGTCATTTTTAACCAAATGGATACAATTGGAGGTCATCATGTGAAGCGAAATAAGTCGGACACAGAAAGACAAACTTCGCATGTTCTCACTTATTTGTGGGAGCTAAAAATTAAAACAATTGAACTCATAAAGATAGAAAGAGTAGAAGGATAGTTACCAGAGGCAGGGAAGAATGAGGGGGGATTGTGGGAAGGAAGCAAGGATAGTTGATAGATACAAAATAATAAGAAGAAAGAATGAATTAGACCTAATATTTGATAACACAACAGGGTGACTATAGTCAATAATAGTTTAATTCTACCTTTAAAAATAACAAAAAAAGTACAATAGGTTGTTTGTAACAAAAATGATAAATGCTTGAAGTGATGGATACCCCATTTTCCCGATGTAATGCCTGTGTCAAAGTATTTCATGTACCCCATAAATTTATATACTTACTATGTACTCATGAAAATTAAAAGTTAAAAAAAATAAGCCAGGAGAAAAATAGAAAATATGATCCTATGCAAAGGCCCATAGGTAGAAAAGCACCTAGCAATTCAGGAACCTAAAAGAAAACCTGAGTGGCTGAAGTGTCATGACAAGGAAATAAATGATATTTGATGATGTCAAAGAGGTAACTAGGAGGCTGCTGATGAGAGTAAAAAGTTTGTATTTTATTTAAAGAGATGAAAAGGTGTTAGGGAGGAATATTACTTTACCTTTGTCATTTTTCCATAGAAGAAAGAAAATTTCTACTTTGATTTTTCAAAGAGAAGAGAGTTGGAGTAACGATTCTAGATTCTCTATGACTTATCTAATTGAAGAATTCTGGATAAGAAACTGAGATCACAATATTATTTTTCAATCTTTGGGTAGACCATGGTGTTTTTAGGTACCAACAAGACATTGATATTCTTTTGATATAATAACATTATTAAGATTAAAAAAGAGCCATTAACATCTTTAGATATATTAATATACTACACTAAAATGTTTAATCAGACATTTGATTTATTATAAAACATTCTTCTATACTTTAAAAATTCTTCTAAACAAAAACAATAAAAGTCAATTGAACATTCAAATGGCATAATAAATGTAAAAATTATTACTCTGATTCAAAAACTTTCTGTGAAATATGAACATGACCAAGTTGAAGTTAATTCAGAGGCCAGGCATGGTGGCTCATGCCTATAATCCCAGCACTTTGGGAGGCCAAGGCAGGTGGATCACAAAGTCAGGAGTTCGAGAACAGCCTGACCAACATGGTGAAAACCTGTCTCTACTAAAAATACAAAAATTAACCAGGCATTGTGGCGGTCACCTGTAGTCTCAGCTATTGGAGAGGCTGAGGCAGGAGAAGTGCTTAAACCTGGGAGGCAGAGGTTTCAGTGAGCCGAGATTGCCCCACTGCCCTCCAGCCTGGGTGATAGAGCGAGACTCCATCTCAAAAAAAAAAGAAATTAATTCAGATGTTAATTAGTTCTAGAAAATAAAATAACTAAACACATTTTCTGTGAAAAACACACACACACACTATAGCTTGCTCCGAATGTAATTACTGAAAAAAATAAAAGCTTTCAAAATGATCTCTCAAACTTCTCTAACAAGATGTAGAATTATTTAAAGATGAATTAACCAGAGGAAAATATTGAAGTAGTTTGTAAAGGTTATATTTCCCCAAAAAATCACTTTTAATAGTTGCCTTTTATTTTTTTTTAACAAAAAATCACTACATACATGGGTTTCAGCAAAATGGCAGAATGGGAGGGTCCCAGCCCAAGACCACTCACAGAAATCCTTTAGTCCTTTCACAGAGTTAGTAACTATTCACAGACAAGAATGCCTTTGTGAGAAGTCTAGTTCACTAGGATAAAATTGCAGGACCCAGTAGAGCATAGAAATAGAAAAGCTATATTAAAAGACGTCAGAGGAATGATTTCACTTGACCCATGTTACCTCTCCAGCAAGCCAGCACAGAGCCATGCCAAGAAGGATCCCCTTAGCCTATAACTTCTCCAATGGGAGAGAGACTGAGGTGGCTGTTCAATTTCCCCAGCATTTCAGAGACATACAGAAGAGGCTCAATTCTGTGTCACTTCACATGGAATGCTTGGGGGATTGGCCTGACTAGACAGACTGGAAAGAGCTATGAACAAAGAAGAGTTGTGGGAATTGCAGCAGCAGCATGCAGATGTTTGTGGAGGCTCCATATTTCCACCAGCGGTCTTACCCAAACAGGGCCTCAGTGGCAGCCTTGCCCAACCAGAGTCCACTCATCCAGCCCTGCCTAAGTGTGAAAGCCCTCCAACTGGCCCTACCCAACGATGGAGCCCACACAGTGACTCTACCTAACCAGAGAGTCGAGACAGTAGCCCTGTAATGCCAGGGAGCCCAGCCGGCAGCCCTGCTAGACCAGGGAGCACTTCCAGCAGCCCTGCTCAATCAGGGAGCATGACCAACAGCCCCATCTGAATGCAGAGCCTAGCTAGAAACCCTGCTCACCTGAATGCAGAGCCCAGATAGCAGCCCTGTTCAACCACAGAGCCCAGCCAGACGTCCTATCTTACTGTGGAGCCCAACCAGTCTTCCTGTCCAACCACAGGGCTCTTCCAACTGGTCCCACCCTGACTTTGGAGCCCAGCCACTGACCCTGCCTGACTGTAGAAATCCCCCTAGACAGCCATACTCAACTTTAGACATTTCATTAACTGGCCCCAACTGACCATGGTGCCCAGTCAGCTGATCCTGCCAGATAGCAGAATACAACCAGTGGGTACCACTCAGCCACAGAGCACTGGCATTGGGTCCTGCTTGACCAGGGACCCTTGTGGCACAACATGCCTGCCCCTATATGCTACCAGCTGGCTTAGCCAAAACTCCACACTGAGCTACATGGAAAAGGTCTGTCCCTGACAAAACCAATCTATAAAGTCTAAAGAAGTAACCATCTCCTCAAATGTGCAGTGAAGTTTCAGGATACAAAATCAACATACAGAAATTAGCAGCATTTCTATATACAAACAACAACTATCAAAAAAGGAAAGAACACAATCTCATTTACAATTAGCAACAGAAAAAAAATAAAATACATAAGAATAAACTTAACCAAAATGGGTAAATACATGTCCACTGAAAACCACATGTAAGATCTGGTGATGTTTGTTCTCTGTGAAGCGAAGCTATCTCAGCTAGGAGGTTAGGGACGTGTGTTACTGTCTGGACTAGGCAGAGGTGAGTATGATTGAATGTGTAAGACAGTGCCAAGTGTGTACCATATATAAGTATGTGTTTCCTCCTGTCTAAAATATCAACCTATGCTTGCCTTTAATCTCATCCTAAATGCAATCCTCAAACACTCCTCCTGGTGTCATTATATTGTCATAAAATGCTCTGAATCACAAGTTTAGAGAAATTAAAGTTCTAACTTCTCTTCAACAATGTCTGAAAATCTTTTCCTTTGTGTTGTTCCACATGAAATGACTTTAAGTGTTGAATGTGCACATTATTCCTACCTTCTGAGACTTAGATTTATAGTTTATGAGTTGTATATTACAGGACGTGAAGGTATACTCTTCATATGCCAGTGACTCTCCAGCTTGCACAGTAGTTCTTCCTTTTTGGTAAGGGATACGCTAAAGACCCCTTGTGGATGCCTGAAACCTGATACCAAACCCTATATAAACATCTAAATCTGTGTTCACATGAACAAAATGAGCTCGGTACCTGATTATCTTCACTAAGATATCTGATGTAAATCTCAAACTTGTCATATTTAACACAAAGTTCTTAATTTCCTTCCTTTTTCAAGCCCACTTCTGCTGTGTTTTCTGTTTAAGTAAATGACACCCATCCATATAGTTATGTCAAAAACCTAGAAATTATCCACGACTTCTCTCTTATTCTTTCTGCACCTTCAATCCGTCCGCTACTAGTGTCTTCAAGAGTGTATCCTTTTTATCCACTCCTCGTCATCTCCTTTCCTATCCCCCTTGTCCAAGCCACTATACTTTCTTCCTGCTGTGGAAGCAGTTTTCCAACCCTCCTACCTCTCGTCTTGACCACTTAATATATGTTCTTCAATCAGTAGCCAGAACAATCTTTGAAAAATGTAACCTACCATATGTCCGTCCCCATTTGACATGTTCCTATTGGGATTTTAAGAAGATATTAGATAACTTCTTATTTTCTCAGCTCTCAAGTCTGGATTCAATTGAGAGACAGATTTGGGCAAATGAGAAAAAATATTAGTATTGTTACTGATAAATGCTTGGATTGGCAGATGTTTCCTTGTATTGAGTATGATCATAAAGACACCACTAAAATCTAACTTATCTTCCTATTTATTTTCTCTCACTTTAAAATGTGGTTAGAATTTGAAGAAAGTGATTTCATGAAGGTAGAAATAAAATTGGCCTCATAAAATATATGTGAGGGTTATTGCCGAGTTTAAAATGAGGAAACTGAGGCCAGTATAAGAAAATTAAATGCGAATTTATTCAGCTCCCGGGCGAGGTTCTCTGGTCTGGGGAAAGGGGGCCAGAGAAGTCGCGCTGACTTGGCGGAGGGGAGGGGTTTTATGGCTAGGAGGACCGAGCAATAGCTGGGTGCTCTGATTGGGTCTGGGGGAGTGGGATTAGGACGGTGCGGGCTGCTATTGGTTGGCGGGTTGTTGGGCGGGTTTTTACGGTGGGAGAGCCGGCCAGGGTTGCATCTGCCGGAGCCTTCCAGGGGAGCCATGGGGCAGAGCTTGGTGCCGAGTGCAGAGCCTGGTGCTGGGTGCAGAGTCAGGTGCTGAGTGCAGAGGTGGGTGTGTCTGGCCTCCCGGCGAGGCAACCAGCCTTACAATATGTATATATTTGTAATGTACAAATATATAAATCTGACCTGTAAGCTCCTAGAAATAAAAATTTAAAAAAGGTAAAAAATAAATTGAAGAAAAACAAATATATAAATCTATTATCTGATCTTTCCCAAGAAAGATCTCACAGCCCTGGTTACCCTTAGGCTTAATCATTACACCAGAGCTGTAAAGAGAACAAAAAACATTACCTGTGTCCAGCATGTTATGGCCTGTTCCACTCTCAAGTAATCTCTCCAAAGGAGAAATGTCCAATATGATAAGTACGTTTGAGGCAGAAACCAGATTTGTTGGATCCATGCCTTCTGAAGTCTCTTATTGTCTTCCTCCCTCAAGAGGTGTCTACTCTGTTTTCCACTTGTTTGGAAACTGTCTCCCCTGTCTGGTGTCCTTGCAGCTGTGTATCTGTGAATCTGTGCTGGTAAGTTTTCTCTCTCAAAAACTGACTTGATGACAAAGACCCAGCTCAAAGGTCACCTTCTCTATGAAGTCTCCTGTAGTCAGGATTCATTTCTTGTGCTTCTCTGTTCTTATAATGTCTGGTATATATGCCTGCATTTCACTAACCTAACCTACTATTTTATATATAATTCTGTTGTTTATATATTCATCTTTTATACCTCACTGAGTTCAAGGGCAGGAACGGTGAGTTTGTTTTGTTTTTTGTTTTGTTTTGTTTTGGTTTTTTTGACTCCATGTTCCCAGAACTCTGGCACAGAGTAGATACTCAAAAAATATTTCTTCTTCCTTTCTTCCTTCCCTCCTTGTCACTCTCATTCTCTTCCTCTTTCTATTTCTCTTTATTTCTTTTATCTTTTTAATCACCTAAACAATACTTTGTATGCAGTAGAAATTTTCCCGGCTAGTACTTACCCAAGTATTTTTCAATATTGTTGTACAGTAATTAGTCTTAGTCTTTTAATTCCCAACTAGATTTTTAGAGGGATTTAAGTCTGATAGTGGTGTCTATATAATGTGAAACAATATTATTTTACTCTATTATAATGTAATGTCAACAGTTTGTTATATATGTTTGCATGCTTTATGAACACCTCATATTTTGATATATCTGCCATATCTCAAATGTTGTAAAACTGATCTTCAGTACTAAACAAATGACTGGTACTGCCATGTTTTATCTCGATATCTAAATGCTCCTTATTACTTATAATCTATATCACTAACATAATTTTCAGTCTCTTATTTATTCATGCTTATTTACATTTGATAATAGCTGGACAAGTGTTAACCAGGTTGGAAGCTGTTTAAGATGGTGAACTGATTAAGCAATAAGTAAATGTATGAGTCCACATAACATAAACATCTAGAATATTTAGCTTTTAGAGTAGCTTGATGAGAAGCTTATATACATCTACTATCAGGATCTGGATGATTTTTGTTTATCTTCTACTTTTGCTCACCTCTAATTAGGAACCATTCTTAGTTTTGCTCTGTCTTGTAGTTGCAAGATGACTACAGCAGCTCCAGAACACTTATCTTTAAAACTCCACACCCAGGAGAAAAGAGAAAGTCCTTGTCTCAGAAGGTTCTAAGAAAGTCTTAGAATAGCCTGGGCATGGTGGCTGACACCTGTAATCCAACCACTTTGGAGGCCAAGGCGGGTGGATCACCTGAGGTCGGGAGTTTAAGACCAGCCTGACCAACATGGTGAAACCCCGTCTTTTTTTTTTTTTTTTTTTTTTTTTTTTTTTAAAAAAAAAGAAAGTCTTAGAATAAAATCTCACAGATCTTGATTTCACAGACTTGGATCCTGTGTCTATTCTTGAATCAAATTGTGGCCAAACCAAATAGTGATGAATAAAATGTATTGCTGGAATGAGGATTTGGCCAAAATACACTCCCAAAGGCAGGTATGAAATCAACTTTATACATATAGACAGAAAGCTGGGAGAAGGAGATCCCCCAAAACAAAATCAGAGTTCCATAACCACAAGATGGGATCTTGATTCCAGGTGGCAAAACCAAGAAATGTTCATTACAGATGTCCTGATACATTATACGGCCTCTGTAGTACATGTGAAATTCACTTTGGGGAATTCACAGAAAGAGGCAGCCGTTCTCAGGAAACATTAGACTAATGTTTGGAAAGATGCTCATGGACTGCTGATTAGGAAAGACCATTCATATTAAAAGGACATTAACAAGTAAAGAAAACACTGGCTTCCCATATGAACCAAAAACAATAATAATAAAAGCAGATGCCTCAACTATCAGCCATTGATCCATCACTGAGCTGTCTCTAAGAGTGCGATCTCCTGGGTGACAGCAACAGTACTTATTTATTTAATATGATTATTAATATAGTTATTAATACTGTATTATAAATTTAAAATGTAATAAAAGTAGACCTTTGTTTTTACCACACACACAAAAGATGAGAGTGAAGTAAGAGATTTATTAACTACCTAATTTGGCAATAATTTCACAATGCGTATGTATATCAAAGCATCATACTATACAACTTAAATATGTACAATTTTATTTGTCTATTATACCTCAATAAAGCTGGAAAAAGTAATAGTTAAACACTATTATGAAAGCCTGAAATCCTTCTATGTTGTACCTGGCACTCTCTTAGGTGCTAGGTAAATATATAGTTTTTAAAGGATAACTCTGGAAGCCAAACATAGGATAATAATACTAATGGCCAAAGAGACTAGCTCCATCAGAGGCAAAGCTCAGAAGATGCCCTGAGGCTAAAAGAATTGCTGTCCTTGGCTGGGTGTGGTGGCTCACCTCTGTAATCCCAGCACTTTGGGAAGCCGAGGTGAGCAGATCACCCCAGGTCAGGAGTTCTAGACCAGCCTGGCCAACATGGTGAAACCCCATCTCTACTAAAAATACAAAAAATTAGCCAAGTGTGGTAGCACACGCCTGTCATACCAGCTACCCAGGAGAATGAGGTAGGAGAATCGCTTGAATCTGGGAGATGGAGGAGGTTGCTATGAGCTGACATGTCACTGCGCTCCAGCCTGGGCAATGGATCAACACTCCATCTCAGCAAAAAAAGAATTGCTGCCCTTATAGAGCTGATCACCTGGCATTTTGAGCCCTCTCAGAGGTCATAGACTGAGGCACATAGAAGGTGGAAACAACTCAGTAGTGACACACTGCAGAGTCCTGCCACAAGCAGCACACATTGATCCACCACTCAAAAACCCTAGGCCACAACTCAGATTCTCCTTATAAGGAACAAAAAAGGCAGGAAACAAACAATTTAAGAATGAGGAGGAAATAAGGAGAATGATTCACTTTTGAGGACTCTGTAGGTTTTACAGCACCTCTACTTGCCAGAGTAAAAGGAAGTAATACAGTCTTTGTGCACATTTATATTAAGGAAAAAGAGCCCTAAGGTGGACCTGTAAACTATAGAGTGCCTAGGTCTCCTTTTTCTGTATTTTTGTTTTCTGCCTGCTTTAAATCTGCTGTTACTTTTCTACTAAGATGAAAACCACTGTTTGGATCTAACAGGTTTTTTTTTTTTTTTTTTGCAAGCCAGCAAATTTGTATTTTATCTCATGGATAAAGTACTAAAGTAAAAGCTGTAGAAGCTGTGTGCATGTGTATGTGGGTCAGTATACGTGTGTGTGTGTGTGTGTATTTGAAGACCTTCGTAAAAGACTTCCAAAATGTTTTGTTCAATTGGCAGTTAAATCCATTTTAATTGCCTTCTAGCTCACCAGACTTTCTCTTCTTACCTTTTTGTTTGTTTGTTTGTTTTTAGACAGAGTCTCATGCTGTCACCTAGGCTGGAGTGCAGTGGTGCCATCTGAGCTCACTGAAACCTCTACCTTCCGGGTTCAAACAATTCTCTTGCCTCAGCCTCTTGAGTAGCTGGGATTATAGGCACACCACCACACCTGGCTAATTTTTGTTCTTTTTGTAGAGATGGGGTTTCACCATGTTGGCTAGGCTGGTCTGGAATTCCTGACCTCAAGTGATCCACCTGCCTCAGCCTTCCACAGTGCTGGGATTACAGGGGTGAGCCACCATGCCCAGCCTCTAACAGGTATTCTTAAACGAAGGTTTCTGATAACTTTGGAGACTATGACATTAGAATAGAGGAATAACTTTCAAGACTCTTACGGAGAGCTAAAATATTCATGATATCAAACAGAACAGGAGTGAACTCTGTGAACTGAACTAACAGAAGACAAAAGTAATCATTTTAGCTTTTTTCTTAAAATGTTGCTGATCCTTTGTTTCGTTTTTTGGATCAAGAAGACTTTTCTTTATGCTATTTACAGCTTTTAACAATTGAGTAAAGTATACTCTTATGAACAACATTTGGAGCATATTTGCTTCTCTATCTGATTTCTACAGAATTTGGAAACTATTTGTGCATATTCCTAACTTATGACTATACAGTCATCTGCATAAGTGCAATAAGTATCTGTTTTCATTTCTAATAGGACACAATTGGAAAAACTGATTATTTTACCAAGGCTTTGACTAGAATGGTGGACTTTTCCTTTAAGGAATCAAACTTGACTTATGGAGTAAAGTATAGTAAACCAAATCGGTCCTACCATCCATGATTTATCTTTAGTAAAAATGGTTAACTAGAAAGAAAAAAAATTATGTTTCAAAAATTATAGTACACCTGTTGTTAGATTCTAGTCTTGCCTAATGTTTTTTAATTTTTACTGTTTTCCACAGTTTGAACAGGATTCTAATTTTTTGTGGCTACAAGTCATTGAAATAATGTTTTAATTTTGTCCTTCTTTTTTCCTCTTATTTTTCCTAATTTGTAGTCACTGAAAACTAAACTTTGCTCTCATAAAGCCCTGTGAACTGAAGCTAGACAGCTTAAACTTCAGAAATAAATAACAACAATCTATTTACATAAATAAGCCACTTTGATCCCTGCCTACTGATGTATGAACTTCAGAGTAATGTGGCCTATATCAATTTACCAGGATTTTTTTTTATTTGTTGTTGTTTTTCTCCCTTCCTCCCCTGATTTTCTCTTCATAAAACATGAGACTTCACAACCTTCTACAAATGAGCTTTCCTAGTAACTCGGGACCTACCTGTCTAGGAATAAGCCATCCAAGCCATGAGCGATCAGATGAAAGCAGGAACCAGAGACTCATTTTCTTGTAAAATGTTTTCTCCAAAAGATTTCTTTAAGAAGAAAAGGGAAGAAATGTGAAAGGAAAATATTTTGGGTGCCCAAAATTACTGAGCTAAAGGGAAAAGCCAAGCTGGCACTGCTTAGGGCAACCTTGCCTCCCATCCTATTCAAAGCCATCCCTCTGCTCACTGAGATAAACGCATATCTGATCGGAAATTCAAAAAATTGCAATCATTTCTGTCTCACCTACCTGTAACCCAGAAGCCCTGTTGGGTCTGAACTGAACCAGTGTTCATTTTACATGTTGATTAATGTCTCATGTCTCCCTAAAATGCATAAAACCAAGCTGTGCTTGGGCACATGCTGTCAGGACCCCCTGAGGCTGAGTCATGGGCATGTGTTCTCAACCTTGGGCACATGCTGTCAGGACCCCCTGAGGCTGAGTCATGGGCTTGTGTTCTCAACCTTGGCACAGTAAACTTTCTAAATTAACTGAGACTTGTCTCAGATTGTGGGAGTTCACACTTCACAACTTTAAATGGATCATGATTGGGAATAGTTAGTTGCTTAGCTTTAGTGTTCAGTGAGGAGTTGCCCAGCTCATCATCTCAGGTAGTATTAATGAACTGAAACCAGGGGAAAGACAGGGAATTTTTCTGATAGCCTGACAACTTGTTGGGGAAGCCATGCCTGTTATAGGATGATGGGTCGTAGTTAGATGAGATTTTTTATATCTGTAATTTCCTGAAGTGATTAATTGGAATTTCTCAATTATTCAATAGGTCATAACAATAAGACTGACTAATCAGATTATGTCACATCAACAGCCTGATATAATATCCTGTATATATACTTTTCCTGTAAGATCAACCCAAGGCCCTGCCTGGGGGACACTGGAGACTTCTACATTTGACATTAACTCAATAATATTGAAATGATAAAGCTTTCAGTAAGGATGAGGGAAACTATGGAAATATCCCTCTATTTTGAGAGAAGCAACAAGGACAAATTTCTTGGGAAAAAAATCATGTTCTTTATATGATAGAAACCATAAGCATTTGACACATTATAGAGATTCACCACTATATATATATATATATATATATATATATATATATATATACGTGTGTGTGTGTGTATCACTATATATATATAGTGTGTATCACTATATATATAGTTATATATATGTATACATAGTTTGTATGTGTGGAGTATATATGTTGTTAATTTCAGTTAAGAAGTTTATTTTGAGCTAATAGGGACTAGCTAATTTAATCAAATAGAGAATAACTTGCTCACAACATGGATCAGAACTTATTTATAATAACATATTATCTACTTTTTAACTATAATTTCTTTAAAGGAATTTAAGCCTTGAAAATTTGTGTAGGAATTTGAAAAATTAGAACTATTTCTAACTTTTAGTACCAGCCAGGAAGAAAATAAATGAGTTAGTCAAAGTTTAAAAATAGTAAGTCCACTCAAAATGCAAAGTTCTAATTTTTTCTGTCATTCATTTGTGTAACTAATAAATATTTATTGAAAACTACTATGTATAACTCACTAGGTTCTAGTAGTTGAAAATGGGGGGACATCCCAGAAACAAGTGGTAAGCCTCTATAATGTGCTAAAATGCTTGTGGTTTCTGTGTTATAAAGTACATTACAACTTTTGCAATATAATTTTTTCCCAAGAAATTTGTCCTTGTTGCTTCTCTCAAAATAGTGATTTAGAATTACCTCTCTGGATTCATTTTAAAAATTACTTTCTAAAGTATCTGTTTTTGTCTCATTGAAAATTCCCATGCAGTAATGTAATCTTTCTTCTCATTTCTCAATACAGACACTCAATTTAATTTGCAAATATTCATTTTGACTAATTATTCCTGCTTCTTATTCATCTGAGTGAATCTGTCACAGTTGCATTTCTATATCAAGGACCTCAGTCAAGAACATTACTACTAAATTGTTAGGAATTAACTCTCTTCATAAATGCATTTTCTATACCTTTGTCAAAATGTGGCAGACCTCAGTTTTGTAAGAGACACCAAACCATACTTAAAACCACCCTAACTGCTGAATTGAAAATATTAATTTTTGTATTTTAGTTTTCTCTCATATATTTTTTTGTTGTACCTTTCACAGTATTTATTTTTTCCTCGTTTTTTTTTAACGTTTTTCTACCAAGTCATGCTATTAATAAAATCAAACCAAATTTCTGATTACTCAAAAAATAGCATTAATCAGTATGATTTTAACTTAAAAAAGTTAGTTGCCTAGCTTGTAAGTGACCCTTAATATTTTCATTAAGGCTAATACATAGAATGATGAGAGTAATTGTGACTTAGCATATGTACGATATTCTATTATTTTTCTAGAATTATAATCTTTTTTTTTGTAGAGATTTTTTTTTTTTTTTGAGACGGAGTTTCACTCTTGTTACCCAGGCTGGAGTACAATGGCGCGATCTCGGCTCACCACAACCTCCGCCTCCTGGGTTCAGGCAATTCTCCTGCCTCAACCTCCTGAGTAGCTGGGATTACAGGCACGCGCCACCATGCCCAGCTGATTTTTTGTATTTTTTAGTAGAGACGGGGTTTCACCATGTTGACCAGGATGGTCTCGATCTCTTGACCTCGTGATCCACCTGCCTCGGCCTCCCAAAGTGCTGGGATTGCAGGCTTGAGCCACCGCGCCTGGCCAATCATATTTTTTAAAGTTGAAGAAGATTCAACTTCAGCCTTCTCCCAAAAGCAGGGCTTCTTTCTAAAGAATATTAGAAAAAGGCCGGGTGCGGTGGCTCACGCCTGTAATCCTAGCACTTTGGGAGGCCGAGGTGGGTGGATCACCTGAGATCAGGAGTTCAAGACCAGCCTGGCCATCATGGTGAAACCCCATCTTTAAAAAAAATAAAAATAATAAAATTAAAAAATAAAAAAAAGAATATTAGAAAATATTCTTTAATAAACAAATCAAATAATTTAAATAAATTTAAATTTAAATAAAATTTTAATTTGAAAGCAGGAAAGTTGCATAAATTTTTTAATATAAGAAATTTGGTATTTTTTCCATTTCTTAGTTTGTAGTTTGAGATTCATCTCAGTTCATTCTTAAACATGACTACCAGGGCAACCAATTTAACCCATTTAAAATAAAGAGACACATAATGTTCCATTATTTTATTATTCAATTCAAAAGCAAGTTAAGCCTTCATATTGAATTACCCTTCATTATATCCTCCCTTTTAGTCATCTTCTTCAGTCATCTTCTTAGGAACCTCAAATGTTCCAAGGTCTTACACATACTCACCATATTCATGGAACTGAGACTCCACACACCTCACTTTGAGGCTGGAATATACTGAAACTGCCTCCACAAACTCGTTATTCTGGACCAAGACTTATGGCCTAAAGCGACGGACATTTCCAAAGAAATTTTCTCCTGGTGATGCCGCTCCTGCTGCAATGCAATGAGCCTGGCTATGCACAAGACATACTTCGGCTTGCTCCTGGGAAACCTTTAGACAAAGTCTCTAAAGAGTACTGAGCTGTTGCTATCATTGCTGGCTTCAAGCATTTTGTCTCCGTTCATTTCCAAGGTCAGACCTGTTGCCAAGACTTTCTTGAAGGTGAAGTGGGGAGTCTTAGCTACTGCCTCTCCAAAGACAGATGTTTTCATTGTTTGCTGCCAACTTGTTTGTCTTATAGTGGTTTCTCAAGATATCCAGGAAGAAAGAAAAAGAAATGCCTCACCTTGCTCTGGGAAGACAACAGACTGTGATGATATATTCATGACAAAATAGGCCTGGACTCGAGGAACTTGTCTCCTTTCACACACCCATGGTAAATGAAACCAGCCTAAGTTTCGGCTTCCCAGACATCCTCCCACTACATTGTGTTTAAAGCATTTTAATATACGTTTTCATTTGCTGGAGAAATATGTCATTGCTTAAGTTGTTCTGTTTAGACAATCTGAGACAGGTCTCAGTTAATTTAGAAAGTTTATTTTGCTAAGATTGAGGATGCGTGCCCATGACACAGCCTCAGGAGGTTCTACAACACATGCCTCAGGCGATTAGAGCACAGTTTGGTTTTATACATTTTAGGGAGACATGTGACATCAATCAACATAAGTAAGATGAACATTGGTTCAGTCTGGAAAGTTGGTACAACTCTAAGCAAAGGCAGAAAGACTTGAAGCCAGGAGGGGCCTTTCAGGTCATAGATAAAAGAAAAATGATTGTATTATTTTGAGTTTCTGATTAACCTCTCCAAAGGAGGCAATCAGATATGCATTTATCTCAGTGAACAATTCTATTGAATAGAATGGAAGACAGGTTTGCCCTAAGAAATTCTCTGCTTGACTTTTCCCTTTAGCTTAGTGATTTTGGGACGCCAAGATTCATTTTCCTTTCACACTCCTAGGTACAGTGCCCAAACAGGAAAAAATGCTCCAAATCTATAAAGTCACAGTGACAATCACAAACACATAATTTCCCATGTTGCTCAGCATCCTGCTTTATAATGACAACTGCATGCTCTAATATTAGACTTGCATCACCTGAAACTTCTTTACCCTAAGAGCTATGGGTTTATGAGAACACTAATTATATGTAATTATAAACTCATAAGCTGAATAGAGTCCAACGTTGCCTACCATGGAAGAAACATTTATTCTCCACCTTGTCCCATGCCACTACTTTTGTTTAAATCTATTGAGGCAAATTTATTTTATTGGGTTTTAATGAGCTTGAGACACTGAGAAAGCATGTCAAGAAGCAGAAGGGAGGAAAGAAGAGTAATATTATGCTCTGCTGTGCTTTCTTAATACTGAAAACATTGCAAAGAATAATTCACAGATGAGGACATCAGGATATGAAAAGGATAACCTTATGATTGTTAGGGACGAGCTGTGCTGTCTCAGAAAACCCCCTCCGAGCAGGCTGACTCCTTCCCCGATTGCTCTGCAGCTGCATTCATGAACCCCTATCTAGGCACCACATCGAGGCTGCCCCACACGCTACAATTAATCAAAGCCTGATTACAGCCATCCAGGCAGCTCGAGGGAGGACAGGGAAAACATATGTTGGTTATCCATACTTGTAAATTCCTGTTCGACACATATCTGTAAATAATACTGGTTTCTGTCTTTTTTTTTTTAAAGACTGCCGCCAAAAAGTCACAGGATGATGTATTGTAGGTCTGTTGCAAGTTAACAAACTATCTCTGTGAAACTCCCTTAGGCCCCTGTCACCCTATATAAACCCTCGTCTAAGCTCGGGGCTGCCTCCTCTGTTACGGAGCAGCTAGGCAGGTTAATAAAACTTGCTTGCCTGACTTTGGGTCTATTCTTTCTCTTGGCTACCCTTACAATGACCACATAGTACATTGCAGATCATGGATTTAAACTGATGTTTTAAGTGACTCAGAAACCCTGCATATTATTTACACTGCTCATTTCTGTCCTGCTGAATGTCTCTGTGAATACCTAGACTCTTTTTGGACTAAAACTCTGAATTATCTTTCTGATCTGTATCATTTAAATCACAAATGCTTAGTATTGTTGTAGCAAAACTCCAGCTTAAGAAGACAAAGTGACCGGTGGAGACTGAAGAGAACTTTATTTTAGGCACTGGTGCGCCCTGGACGGCACAGGCTCATGTCTAAAATGGCCACAGACCCCAACAAAGGTGGCAGTTTAGCTTATATGCTGTTTGAGGTGGGAAATCAAGGCCGGTAGCAGGTTTCATGCAAAGACAGTCAATCAGGTTTTACAATCTTGGGCTTCGTGGTCATTTGACTCTGTAGCCTTGCAAATGAGGTAGGGAGGAGGTTGAAAGGTGTGGGGAGGTCATCCAGGGTGATCCTCAGAACAGGAAATGCTGGAATGTGCATACCTAAAGATATTCTCTGGTGCCCTTATCTATGTAGAGAGAGGGTGGTGCCCGGTCTGCTAGCTTTTATTTTTTTCTAAATACAGTTTGCAACCTAGCTTAGAAGGCAAGATAAGCTTGCAGCTTACCTAGGGAGAGGTCACTCAAATTCCTTAGCCTCTGTACAACTCTTAAATGGCCTTTACTTGTAGTTAACTACTACTTGTGTTATGCTTACTATTTAAACTGTATTCTATTCTACTTTATTTCATTTTATTTTCCTTCCACAATGTGAACATTATAAGTGCTAAAGCATTAAAAGGTCATTCATCTCAAATTAGTAACACACTTAGTGTTTGAAAATTCTTGTACATACATTACCTCTTGTCTTTTCTTTAATAGCAGTATAAAATGAATATTTTAATGTCATCTCTTTTTTAAAAATTAGGAGGCCAAGGTCTAGAGAGAGACCTTGTGAGAGATGGCATGATGACGGTGGAGCCAGAATGTGAACTTGGGTCTTCTGGCTCCAAGTCCAGAATAGCTGCATTGGTCTACTACAATCAGTGTTTTGTTGAGGAAACATCTGTAGCCTTGCTTTCCTGGGGTACAGCATCAGGGGAAAGACAACCAAGAGGGTACATGCTTTCTCAGTGATGTTCAACAGTGGTTTCCTTCCACTAACGACTTAAAGAGTTCTCCCTTCTTCATTTCCTTCCTTTTCTCCAGTGAGAGTCTAGAAGTCATTTATATTCACTATGTCAAGTGTTTGAGCTTAATTTTCTTAGATTTATTCTGCTGCTCTCTCTTTACTTTCTTATGACCTCACTCAATGAGAAATTGAAACACAAACTGTCAAAGGCATTCAAAGTTGAGCAATTTCATCTTGAGTGAGGGCTAGGAAAAATGAAGCTGGACTTGCTGGGCTGCTTTCCCAGAAAGTTAGGTATTCCTAGCCTTCAGATGTATATAGTTAAGGGAATAGATTGGTAATGTTTACTAATCAGGCCCAGACTTGGGAGTATCCTGATATCCTGATATCTTTTTTTTTTTTTTTTTTTTGAGATGGAGTCTTCTCATCTTATTGCCCCGGCTGGAGTGCAATGATGGGATCTCTGCTCACTGCAACCTCCACCTTCTGGGCTTAAGTGATTCTCCTGACTCAGCCTCCCAAGTAGCTGGGGCTGTAGGCATGCACTGCTATGCCTGGCTAAATTTTGTATTTTTAGTAGAGACAGAGTTTCACCATGTTGACCAGGCTGGTCTTGAACTCCTGACCGCAGGTGATCCTCCTACCTTGGCCTCCCAAAGTGCTGGAATTGTTGTACCTGGGCAAGTCAAGGAGCCAAATTTGCTGGGCACACCGGCGGTCGATCCGTTCCGCTCCAGATGGAGGTGTGCTAAGGGGCCCTGGAACGTCTCAGGGGCACCTCCCCTATAGGCTGCCGTTCCGGTCACGCCTGGTGGTGACCCTAAAATCTTGCTGGGGCCTCCACGTGTTGTACCAGAGCGAGTCAAGGAATGCGCCACACTCTGAGAATGAATTATGGGTCCTTTATTAAGCCAGCAACCGAGAGTGGCTACCGTCCAAAAATCTCTCAGCCCCCAAGAAAAAGTTAGGCAGTCTGTTATACACTAGTTTTAACAGGAAGCGGGGGACCTAGCTGAAACAAAGTTTTCACAAAGGCAGAGTAAGCAAAAAGTTAAAAAGAAAAACTGATACATGAGAAATAAAACAGTGCCAGGTGTGAGGAGTATACCTGTCATGAAAGACATACAATTTATAGATAAGGCGGGCTGTGGGCGCTCACTGCAGCTGCATTTCCAGGCTCTGCTGATACCACTTTAACTCGGCCTCTTCTCAACAAAGTCATTTCTGGGTGCCCAGAGTCAGTCTGACCTTGCTTTATACTATAGTTACATACTGAATGGGGAGAAGGTTACTAAAATGAAGAAGCCAAGATGGAGTCTCTTCAGCTCAAAAACGCTAACATGAAGCCTGCACAGCTTTTAGTCGGGGAAAATGAGAGTTAGTGTTAGCTGGCAAAAAGCAGGGTATCACAGAATTAGAAGTGTGAGCCATGGTGCCTAGCCAATGTCCCGATATCTTGAGAACAGAAGCATTTCTAATTTTGCTTTAAAGATAATACTGATTCTTGCAGAATATAGTAATTAAAAAAAATTAATCCTCTATCACAAACCCTTTTAACAGAGCATGTCTCCCCGTCATCTTTTTTTTATCCTATATATAAACATATTTTACCTTGGGTGGATGCATTCTCCTCTTACTTTCGGGAACATCCTACTCTGTTTATGGAGTAACTGTTTTTTCACTACTTTACTTTCTTAATAAATTCCTTTTGCTTTGCACTATGAATTCGCCCTGAATTATTTCTTGCGTGAGATCCAGGAATCTTCTCTTGGGGCCTGCTTTGGGACCCCTTTCCTATAAGAAAGCCATGTACAGTGTGAGTGCAGGAACACTGCCAGCTGCTTGGAGAACTGCTGAGCCTAACTGTTCCAAAAACAAATCCTACTGGCTGCCATTATTGTCACAGTGGGGAGGGCTCTCTGTCTACTCATGCATGCATATAGGAGCTCTTGCTCTGCTTGGCTTACATTTTCCTTCTATTTTCTTAGTTTTCTTGCAACATTATGCATGTCTAAATTCTTTCCTTATTAGCAAGTGGAGACCTTTGCTTTGGCTGGGGTGCTGAGTCTCATAGCTAAGTGGAGTTTTACAAAAGAATAGATTATAGGGCAAAGGGGAAACTGAAGGCATAATCTTGGGGGAAAGTGGAGTTGGAAGTCAAGGCTTCCAAATAAAGAATCCCTTTCAAAGGTCGGGGAGTGAGTCAGAAAGGAAAACCATTTATTAATATATTTTAACAACCATCTTGTTAAACTATTTTTTTGTTTACCTCTCCTGACTCCTGTGGGTATGTGAAACTGCACCTCTCACTTTAGAGACAAAAACAAGTTTTGTTCTCATTCCTTTCCTTTTCACTTAGGAATCTCAATTTCAGTGTTACAAAACGTACATTAATCCTAAAGTAATTCCTCCCCTTCTTCCAAGATTCCTGAGGACCCTATTTGGTTCTTGGAACCGAAACTATGTTTCTATATGTTGAACTATGAAATAAAGCTACAGACATTAAATGAAACAATATGAAGCATCTCATGAGGCAGCACACGATTAAGTTCCAAATGTATATTAAAAACTTTAAGTTAGGAGACTGGAGTTAGATATGATTGATTTTTTTAAAAAAGGAAAAGTAGAGCTTTTTTCTTTTCTTTTTATAACTTTGGTAAATCTAAAATTACATTGTTTGGGGTCATGAAAGTCTATTATGTAACACACGGTTTTAGGGGCATGAAAATCTATTGCATAGCACTTGGCATGCTTATTTAAACAACTTAGTTGATATATTTAGGATATAATAGATGTTCATCTTGTCTAAAAATATATAGAGAAAAGAAGTCTCTCCACTTTGCCATCTCCTATTTTTCTTTTGAAGAAGTTAGGAAAAATAGGAACCAAAAGCCTAGAGAAAATAATATGAATGTAATTTTATCCCCAGGTCCATATCTCTCTAATGCCAAGGAAAACAGAGAGGCTGGTTCTATGGGAATTCCCTAGGGGAATTGGCTTTGCCAGCTTTACTCCACATTAGTGGAGTAGAAGTGGAAGGAGAGTTTGCCCTAGTTGGAAACGTATGCATATGAGCACAAACACAGCAGTGTCACAGGTTGTAGCACAGCCTTTTGGGCCAGGAATGGGCAGAAGGGCAAACTCGAGGTGAGAAGGATCTTACTTTCTCTTTAAAAGTGCCCCAATCTAGCTTCAAAAAGCATGATTTTTTTCCTTTGACAAATTCTGTCTCCAGTTAAAACGTATTTATCAATCTAATCAAATATTTACAAGAGCCCCTTCCCTCATGTGACAGATTTATATGTGCATGTGATACGTGCTATGCAGGTAATACATACTCTTAACAAGACAAGAGCAAAGAAGCCATTTACACATATCGGTGATTAACATATTTTATGAACCAAAAATTAAAACAAAAAAATTAAAAGTAGAACTGTTCTTGAAAATCCAGGGCAAACAATTACTCTCAGAATAGTGAGCATTTTAGTTTCAGGCAAAAACAAGAAGGATTCATTTATTTCAGAGAGGAACTACAGGTACACCAACTTTCCCAGGGGTGGGATTTGAAAGAACCCTGAGACTGACAATGTGGTGCAAAGAATAAAGCTACAGGAGTCATCTAACTTGAAATTAAGAACACAATGACAGGGTCTGAGTAAAACACAAGCACCTGTCATATAATAAAAGTTTAATAAATGCTTATGGAATGATGGATAGAATAAATCAAAGTCATTATGACATAATAAAGGTGTCCTGGTTTGGCAGTAAATGCAATGTTTGATGGCACATTAGACACATTTCTGGTTCCCAAATATTATTTCTAAAAGCTATCAAGAAAAAAATAATTACATATTAAAAACAAAACTCCAACAATTTGGACAAAGAAATAAATACTAATATTGCCCTCCTAGGTGTTTAAACAGTGTTATAGTTGGCAATGCTCTATTCCTTAAACTTTTGAGAGAAGCATCACATGTTTATTATTTTACTTTTGATTTTTTATCAAGCTTTTCTTATACATTTATATTATATTAGTTCAAAATTTTTCTAATTGAAAACATCCCAAAATAGGCCGGGCGCGGTGGCTCAGGCCTGTAATCCCAGCACTTTGGGAGGCCGAGGCGGGTGGATCACGAGGTCAAGAGATCGAGACCATCCTGGCCAACATGGTGAAACCCCGTCTCTACTAAAAATACAAAAAATCAGCTGGGCATGGTGGTGCGTGCCTGTAATCCCAGCTACTCAGGAGGCAGAGGCAGGAGGATTGCCTGAACCCAGGAGGCGGAGGTTGCGGTGAGCCGAGATCGCGCCATTGCACTCCAGCCTGGGTAACAAGAGCGAAACTCCATCTCAAAAAAAAAAAAAAGAAAACATCCCAAAATGTATTACTTTGGACTTTGAGCCATCCATATCAATTTTGCTAATGATATAATCCATTGTATTCTTAATACTGATTTACTGTAACTATTTTAACTCAATGAAAAATAATTTTATTTATTTATTTATCCAAGCTTCCTCTCCTCTCTTGTTCTGCTTCTCCAAGATGTTTTTCCTCTAAAACAGGATGAAGGTCAAACAATCTCCAGTAAACTAAGACATTTGGAATATCTGAAAAAGGGCAAAAACTATAAAAATCTGTTTTTTAAAAGTGATTATTATAATTTAGAAAGTATTTGGGCCTCTATGAAGGACGAAAATAATGTATAACTCTTGAAATGATTAGTATTCCAGGTTCTTTGCAGAGGCATCATGTGAACAACATAAACTATATCAGTGTCCTCTGCCAATCTGTAGTATCAGAGGAGGAGTTGAAGATGAAGGTGGGGAAGGACAAACTTCTAGAAACCCTCCTAAGTAGACAGTCTTAGGGATGTCATGGAATCCATTCTGCTGGCATGTAGGGGGATTTTTATTAACCAGCTCATTTCTCCACTTTTCTGTCCATAATGAAGTTTTGTAAAACTCTGAACATATAATAAAATGCTATTTATTGAATATCCCTTAGGACTCAAGACACCAATACAACTCTATGGAAAATGTCACAGAGCCAGTTTAACCTGCTAATATCTGCCATTGGCTTCTGAACTGGGGAAAGCAGGGTTTACACTAAGAAAGTCATCTTTCAAAACACTGCAACTAGCTATTAGTGCCTGGGTCTGAATTCCTTGTCAAAACTTCCTATAGTTTGAAAAGAATTTGGACACTGGGTCAGCTACTTCCCACTAACCTGCTGACACCTTCTCTATGATTAACTTCTAGAAAACTCAACATTGCCAAGAAAGCAAAGTACTCCAGGTCTAAAATGTTTTTAATCAATGACAATTTTTTTAGGAATTTAGGGATGCAGGGCTGGGCTTCATTCCATGTCTGCCCAGAAGTCACCATGACAGAAAAACGCAATGCTTTAACTGCCGTTAATTAAAATTATACATGCAAACATACTTGTTATTTTCTATGTAAATTTATAAATCCATAAAATGCATTTTTAAAAGTAGAATCCAGCTAACATTACAATTATTGATGAGAAACTGGCCGGGTGCAGTGGCTTATAACTGTAATCCCAGCACTTTGGGAGGCCAAGGCGGGCAAATCACAAGGTTAGGAGTTTGAGACCAGCCTGACCAACATGGTGAAATCCTGTCTCTACTAAAAATACAAAAATTAGCCAGGTGTGGTAGTGCATGCCTGTAATCTCAGCTACTCAGGAGGCTGAGGCAGGAGAAATGCTTGAACCTGGAAGGCAGAGCTTTCAGTGAGCCTAGATTACACCATTGCACTCCAGCCTGGGTGACAGTGTGAAACTCCATCTCAGAAAAAAAAAAAAAAAAAAAAGAGAGAGATAGAGCCTAGAAGCTTTCCCACTAAGAACAGGAACAAGCCAAAGATATCCCCTCATACCACTTTTATTCAACATTATACAGGAAGACAAGGAAAGGAAATAAAAGACATACAAGCCGGGCGCGGTGGCTCAAGCCTGTAATCCCAGCACTTTGGGAGGCCGAGGCGGGTGGATCACGAGGTCAAGAGATCGAGACCATCCTGGTCAACATGGTGAAACCCCGTCTCTACTAAAAATACAAAAAATTAGCTGGGCATGGTGGTGCATGCCTGTAATCCCAGCTACTCAGGAGGCTGAGGCAGGAGAATTGCCTGAACCCAGGAGGCGGAGGTTGCGGTGAGCCGAGATCGCGCCATTGCACTCCAGCCTGGGTAACAAGAGCGAGACTCCGTCTCAAAAAAAAAAAAAAAGACATACAAATTGGGAAGGAGGAAATGAAACTACCTTGGTTTACAGATAACATAGTTGTTTATATAGAAAATTCATTACAATTGGCAACAATAAAAACAACAAACCTTGAACTAGTAAGTGATTATAGGCAAGATTGCAGGATACAAGGCTAATTAATACACAAAAATCAAATGCTTTTACATGTACCATCAATGAACAAATGGAATTGAAATTAAAGACACAACACCACTTACATGTATAGAAAAACTATAAAACTCTGATGGAAACAACCAAAAGAAAACAAAAGAAATGCAGAGATATTTTGTGTCTGTGGATAGAAAATATTGTAAAGATGTCATTTTTTTCTGACTTGATCTGTACATTAAATGCAGTCAAAATCAAAGTTCCAACAGGTTATTTTGTGGATGTAAACAAACTTATTCTAAAGTTTATTATATAAAGGGGCAAAAGACCCAGAATAGCCAACACAATTTTAAAGAAGAAGAACAAAGTCAGAGGACAGACACTACCCAACTCAAGACTGGCTATAAAGTTACAGTAATCAAGACAGTGAGTATTGCTGAAAGAATAGACATATAGATCAATGAAATAGAACAGAGAGCCCAGAAATGGATCCACATAAATATAGTCAATTGATCTTTCACAAAGGAGCAAAGGCAATACAACAGAACAAAAATATTATTTTCAACAAATGGCCCTGGACATCACATGCAAAAAAAAAAAAAAAAAAACAACTAGATAGAGACCTAAAAATCTTAACAAAAATTAACACAAAATAAATTGTATAAATGTAAAATGAAGTACTATAAAAGGCCTAGAAGATAACATAAAGAAAATCTAGGTGACCTTGAATATGGTGATGACATTAAAGATACAACACGGAAACCATGATTTGTGAAAACTAATTCATAAGCTAGACTTCATTAGAATTAAAGCTTCTGCTCTGTCAAGGCCACTTAGAAAGAATGAGAAGATGACCTCATAGACTTGGAGAAAATATTTGCAAAACACATATCTGATTAAAAAAAAAGACTGTTGGGCCGGGCGCGGTGGCTCACGCCTGTAATCCCAGCACTTTGGGAGGCCGAGGCGGTGGATCACAAGGTCAAGAGATTGAGACCATCCTGGTCGACATGGTGAAACCCTGTCTCTACTAAAAATACAAAAAATTAGCTGGGCATGGTGGCGCGTGCCTGTAATCCCAGCTACTCAGGAGGCTGAGGCAGGAGAATTGCCTGAACCCAGGAGGTGGAGGTCGCGGTGAGCCGAGATTGCACCGTTGCACTCCAGCCTGGGTAACAAGAGCGAAACTCTGTTTCAAAAAAAAAAAAAGACTGTTATCCAAAATATACCCACATCCTCAAAAAACCCACTTAAAACTCAACAATAAGAAAATGAACAACCAGATTAGAAAATGGGCAAAAGATCTTAATAGACACCTCACCAAAAAAGATACAGATAACTAATAAGCACATAAAAAGATGTTCGACATCACATGTTATCAGGGAAATGTGGCTCAAAATGACGAGATACCTCTACACACCTATTTGAATGACAAAAATTCAAAACACTGAGAACAACAAATGCTGGTGAGACTGTGGAGTAACAGGGACTCTCCTTTATTGTGAATGGCAATGCAAAATGGTGCAGCCACCCTGGAAGACAGTTTGGTAGTTTCTTCTAAACATATAATTCAAAATTCACACTTCTTGGAATTTACTCAAATTAGTTAAAAAGAAGCTTTATTAATAATTACCAAAATGGGGAAGAAACTAAGATGTCCTTCAATAGGTGAATGGATAAGTAAACTGTAGTATACCCATTCAATGGAATATTATTGACCATTAAAAAGAAATGCACTGTCACACAGTGAAAATTACTGTGAGAAGCAAGCCAATCTGAAAAAGCTACAAACTGTGTGGTTCCAACTACATAACATTCTGGAACAGGCAAAACTATGAAGTAAAAAGATCAGTGCTTGTCTGGGGTTAGGAAAGAAGAGGGAATGAATCAGCAAAGTACAAAGAATTTTTAGGGCAGTAATACTATTCAGCGTAATACTATAATGATGGCTACATGTCATTATACATTTGCAAAACCTATAGAACATACAACACCATGAGTGAACCTGAATGTATCATATGAACTCTGGGTAACAATGATATGTCAATGTCACATGGAATTTGAGTATAACAAATGTACTGCTCTTATGTGGGATATTGCTAGTGGTGGAAACTATGTGTATGTGAGGGCAGGGAGTATGTGGGAAATCAGTATACCTTCTGCTCAGCTTTGCTATAAACCTAAAACTAAAAATAAGATGTTTTAAAACCCAAAAAACAAATATGTTAAAAATAGAATTAGTTGAACCTGAAGTGCCTCTAAGAAATCTCACAGTCATCTGGAACAATTTGGTGCCCACCAAGCAAAACCGTCCTTCATTTCATAACGAATAATATCATTGAAATCCACAATACAATCAAAATAAAAATAGAGTGAAGTTCCTCTTGAGGAACTTCACTAAATCTTTGCAAACATATTTTTTCCATTCCTAACTGTAATCTTACGGCCAACTATCGTTTTTAATTTAACTTACTTTATATATAAGAAGGCTTTTAAACTCATTTCCATATAAGGAAACAGATGTACAAAGAAGATAGTGGGTTGCTCGAGGTCACAGCTAGTAAGAGAAGAGATAGCGTCGATCCAAGGGTCTTGCCTAACATCCTGGAACTCTTTTATTCTGATCTCTTTCTTTGGGCAAGACTTATGACACCCAGCATGAGGAAAAAGGACTAAGTACACTCAGTGCATCTGTGCCTTTGAAAGACTGCACTGTGAGCTTTCCAGAGGCTGCCAGTTCCTCCTCCTTGAGTTCTGAATGGCACCAGCCAGGCCTCTCCTGTGTGAGAGGCTAATACAAGTCTGGCTCTGTCCAGGAAGGTCCTCTCTGCCCCATGGGTGGACTAAAATGAAGATTGCTGAAGAAGCCACTGAAATAATGTTCTCAGACTTTCCGCTTTTCAATTATGCGTCCACAGGTGTTCTCACAGTGAATATTATGTGAAAATACCGTTTTGGGTGCAGGAGGTACAGGAGGTACAAGAGTAAACAAGGCAGGGAAGGGTCACATTTGAAGCAGAGGAAACAGCAAATGTGAAGGCTTTGAGTTGGGAACAAGTAGACGCCTGTGGCCAGGCAGGAGGAGGAGCCCCCGGGAACCATCAGCGGCAGGGCAAAGGTATACTTAGTTCACATTTTATTCCACTGAAACATTTCCTCCTGATCTGCTTTTCATTTCTTTTCATTCCTGCTCATGTGTTGACCTCAGTTCAGATGGAAGCGTTGCAGCTGGAAGGCAGAAAAGGGGAAGAGGGCTTAGATGGTACCACTGACTGTCAGGAAATGATCATATTAGGTTAAAAAGAGAGGGATGAGGAGAGAGAAACAATTGAGCCCTGTTTTCCTGAGCCACAGAGCTAGCACCAGGCCCCCCACTGAAGAAAGCACGAACAAAAGCTTCATTTGTTTCCCAGCGACACTGCCCTCTAAGGCCTCTCCACAGAAAAGAGGTCTGAAAGAAGCCTACAAGATTTCTTTTTACCATACCGAGTATGAATGTTGAAAGTGAGCGGCATCTGGGGGAGTTATTTTTTAGCCTCTTGCATATCTTCCCAGCTAAGGCGTTTTGGTGTCTACCGCCTTAGGAATTCCTGCTTTATCCTTCTTGCTTCAAGACTAAACTTTCACTTCCCTGAAAAATATTATCCCTCTCTGTTACTCTGTCGCAATCTGTTCTGGTTCACTTTTTAAGCTTCTGTATTTTTGACCTCAGCGTTACTTTCATCAGAAAGATTTTTTGGCTCTGTCTTAGGGTGACATCAATTGGCATTTTGGAAAAGATTCATAGAGGCTTTTGTGTGCAGAAAACAATGCTTACAGTACTCTGTTACCACTGACATTCTGCTACAGTTATAAATAGAAAACTTTGCTTTTTTTAAGCTTTTAAACATAATTGAAAAAATTTGGTTTTAGTCTATAAATGTGAACATGTTTGGGTTAAAGTAAGCACAACTTGTCCTTGGTTATTGCTTGGTTGGCATATATGTGTGTATATATATATTTCACAAAGAAAATGTATATAAAGCTTTAGGTTCTATATATAAGCTTAAATTATTTTATATTTTAAATATACAGTTGATCCTTGAAAAAGATAGATGTTAAGGACACTGTCTTACTTCATGGTCAAAAACCTGTATATAACTTTACTCTCCAGAAACTTAACTACTAATAGACCATTGCTGACTGGAAGCATTACCGATAATACAAACAATCAATTAACACATATTTTGTATGTTATGCGTATAATATATTCTATTCTGACAATAAAGTAGGATAGAGAAAAGAAATGTTATTAAGCAATTCCTAAGAGAAAATATATTTACTATCTATTAAGTGGATTATCATAAAGGTCTTCATCCTTGTTGTCTTCACATTGAGTAGGCTGAGGAAGGGAAGGAAGAGGAAGCATTGGTCTTGCTGTCTCAAGGTGGCAGAGCTAAAAGAGGTGGAAGAAGTGCAAGGAGGAGCGCAAGGCACACTGGCACAGCTTTACAGAAGTACATAATTTCTGTCTGATATCTTGCTTTTTCATTTCTCTTAAAGATGTTTCCATACAGTACCAATCTTCCATCATTTGCTTTAATTTCGGTGCCGGTATCACAGAAGGGTCCATGTTGTACAAAACGGAAAAAGCCGTCTTCAATAATTGTAACCCTTTTGCCAGATTGTCTAATGTCAGTTTGTTTCATTGTCTCACTCTGGTTTGGAAGCCCTCATCTCCATCAAGTTGTCTTCTGTTAATTCTTCTTGTGTGGTGTCTATTCGTTCTTAAATTTCTCCAAGATTCATATCTTGAAACCTCTTATCCCTGCACCATTTTTGCCATATCCATACTCTCTTTCAAGATTCCTTTGACTGATCCTGTCACAAATCTTGTGAAATCACATACAGTGTCTGGAGACAGTTTTCTCCAGCAAAAACTTATTTGTTTGGACCTGATTGTTTTCACAGCATTTTCTATAACAACAATCACATCTTCAGTGGGGTAATCTTCCCAGACTTTCATGATGTGCTCTCTACTGGGGTTCCCTTTCATAGTGCCGACAATCATTCCACAGACTACTGTGAATAATGAGCCTTTAAGGTCCTTATGATCCCCTGATCTAAAAGCTGAATTAGACACGTTGAGTTTGTGGCCGCATAGACCACTTTAATGCCTTCTGTGTAGAATTCATGGGATTCTAGGTGGCCAGGGACATTGTCCAATATCAAAATAGCTTTATAAAAAAGCCCCTTACTGGTGAGGTACTTCCTGATTTCAGGAACAAAGCATTGATACAACCAGTGAGAAGAGTTCTCATTTTCTGGGCCTTACTAACAGCTGGTGTTTATATTTTCCTTCAAGGCCTGGGGGTTAGTAGGTTTATAGATAAGGACAGTCCTGGTCATAAATCCCACTGCTTTTGCACAAAACATTAGCATTAGCCTGTCCCTTCCTGCCTTAAATCCTGTGCTTGCTTTTCTTCTTTACTAGTTGTAAAGGTAGCCGAGAGAAAGGAGAATAGACCCGAAGTTAGGCAAGAAAGTATTAACCTGATGGGCTGCTCCATAACAGTCAGAGGAGGCAGCCCTGAGCTTACAAAACAAGGGGTTTGTATAGGGTGAGAGGAGCATGATCTATCTACTGGTAACAAGCACAGAGATAGTTTGTTAACTTGTAATGGACCTACAGTACATCATCCTGTGCCTTTTGTGGCTGCAGTCTTTTTTAAAAAAGAGAGAAACCAGGAGTTTTTTACAGATATGTGTCAAACAGGAATTTTCAAGTATGGATAGCCAACATGTGTTTTCCCTGTCCTCCCTGAAGCTGCCCAGATGGCTTTAATCAGGCTTTGCTTAATTGTAGCGCGTCTGGCAGCCTTGATGTGGCGCCTAGGTAGGGGTTTATGAATGCAGCTGCAGAGCAATCAGAGGGGGAAAGGGGATCACCCTGCGCAGAGAGGGTTTTCTTGTCCATAACGCTAGTAAATATCTGTTGTAGCATTTTTTTTCCCCCAGAATGAGGCACTTTTATCTGCAATAAAAATATCTTCAGGAAAATGTCCTTCCTCCTCAACAGTTTTATTGATGGTGTCTGGAAATTTGCTGCCTGTTGTCAAAAACTGCTTCACCTGTGATCTTGATATTTTTAAAGCCACACCTCTTTCTAAAATTAGCAAATTATCTTTGCAGGCATTACGTTTTCCAGCTTTAGATCTTTCACCTTCCTTTTGCTTTAAGTTATCATATAATGACTTTGCTTTCTCTTGAATCGTGTTAGAGTCTATAGGTATCCCTTTCTTATAGCAATCCTGCAGTCACATAAAAGCTGCATTTTCAATATGACATAAAAAGGTATTTTGCAAAAAAGTGCAAGGTTTTGGTACTTGCTGGCCTAGCTGTAGTGATGGCTTCATATCTTCTCTTTTCTTTTCTTCTCTTTTTCTTTCTTTTCTTTTCCAATGAGCCTTATGCTAGATTCATTTACCTTAAAGTGCAGGAAACCTCAGCTGCAGGCCCCAGTATCTGGGACATATCAAACAATTCAACTTTTTTGGTAATGTCATGACTCTTCTCTGTATCTTGGGAGCACTTCCACGTGCACTATTGGCTCTTTGTATGGGTCCCGTGGTGTTATTGAAAGTTTATGGTATAGCACTGAAAAATAAGTGAAAACTTTGAAAGGTCACTTTTTACTGGGATGTGCAATTTATGGATGAGACAAACTGCTCACTTGGTGATAATTAGCATCACGTGGCATTTTAACCAGATGCAATGCTTGAGCTCACTGCAATAGCAATGGGAGGTGGCTACAAAATTATTACAGAAGTTCAACATGTACTACAGTTAATTTTATACGGTTATAATTTGATAGCACATCTGAATTTGTTTACATTTTTCTCAACTGAGAATGATGTCATGTAGTCTGCGTTGGTATGTGTAAGTGTTGACAAACTTTAACTTTTTATAATAGATTTGTGTATATTTTATGTAGTAAATAAGAAAGTAGACTAGTATCTAAATATGTTTTATGCATTCATGGCATACCTAACTTTCTCTTAATCTTTTTGCTATTTCTAGGCATGAATTATCAGTGAATATTTAAAAATTGTCAGACGTTTCCAAAAATTTTTCTAATATTGTTATACTTACTGAAAAAAAAATCCATGTGCAGTGAACCCTTGCAATTGAAACCCCTATTGTTCAAAGGTCAATGGTATATGATTCAACAAATGGATGTTTAAGTCCAATAATATGATTGTTCCTAAATATTTAAACATATTTTATGTACCTGGTTAATTGTATTCCTATAAATGTTTCCAGCTATGGTCACACTTTCATATAATGGTTTTTCTCAAGAACCTTAAGCACCTAAGAAAGCACGTATACAAATCCCATGAAAAAACCTTTGTATACACATTTCCATATGATACTCTTAAGCATTTAAACATCGTAAAACTTGCACTCATAAATTTAGTAAATCAAGATTATCTTAAATATTTAAAATTAATTGCAAATATACATGAGTAAAATCTTCAAGTGTTTTAATTAAAACTATCTGTCTTTCCCAGGCATCAGAAAGGACTAAAGAAAAAAAAATCATTATGCTAGTTTCTCTTAAACATTTTTGATACAAAGCATATACAAAGCAGCATCATGATTTTTAAACTTGTTGCATTTGCATAAAAACACCTTATGCAAAATTACAATATCATATTCATTTGTAGAAATCATCTAAGTATTTCTGGTTTTTTGATATAGCGTCGAGTTTGCAAAGTCATTTAATTAAGTAGAACAGAATTATCATTTCAGGTCCACCACTGGAGCTGAGATTATTCACTCAGAGTTTTTGGTCAGAGATTTAATAACAGCAGTATGAATTTGGGGTGCCTGGTCACTGGTCAAGGAATTAAAATCTGGAACATGTGGACTAATGCAGAGTACCTTCCAAGACAATTCAGCTCAGGCTTATAAGGAAAATCCCCTTTCAAGAGTTCTGTTGTTAATGAAGAACTCATTGATATTATCAATTTATTGTATCACATAAATTTTTGCTATCTTTCAAGTTTTACCCTGACACGAATTCTGCTATAACTGCCTATAACATTTTAGCACTTGATTGGATAGATGAATATGCCCATCCAGGTTTGAATCTCTTTGTTTACTCATTAGAATAAACACAGTAGTGTAAGATTTTATATTCTACGGCTTAACAAACACAACTCCATTATTAATAGCTAGTATTTTGGTCTTATTATTTAAGGTGGGCAAGGCTGGAAGTGAGAACATAAATTCAAGCAAAGTTTAGAGAAACCAGCTGTATGAGATTCCTAGGGCTGCTGTAACAAAGTGCCACGAACATGGTTGTTTATTGTCTTATAGGTATGTAATATAGAAGTCCAAAATCAAGATGTCAGCAGCGCAATGGTCTCTTGAAATCTGTAGGAGAGAAACTATTTCTTGCCTCCTCCTAGCTTCTGGTGGTGTGAAGGCAGTCTTTGGTGTTCCATGGTTTGCAGATGCATCACTCTCGTCCTTCATCTTCACATGGAATTCTTCTTGCGCCTCTGTGTCTTCACATGGCATTCTTCTTATAAGGATGCCAATCATATTGGATGGCACCCTACTCCAGCATAACACCAACTTAATTACATCTGCAATGACCTATCTCTAAATCAGGTCACATTCTGAGGAACCCAGGGTTTGGCCTTCAACATATGTTTTTTTTTTTGTTGTTTTTTTTTTTTTTTTTTTTGAGAAAACAATTTGATCTCTAACACCGTAACAAAATCAATGGACTGTAGATCCTGGTAATGTTAAGCAGTTTATCAACCTTGGCATTATTGACTGCACTGAATAATTCTTTGCTCTGAATTCTTTTTTGTCCTGGAAAATTCAGGAGGTCTGTCCTATATATTGGGAGATGTCACCAGCATCTTTGGCTAATAGGGGAGATCTCCTCGCCTCCCTCCTCTAATTCCAGGATGGGAAGGAGGCTAAAAAAAAAAAAATACCAAAGAGCTTAACTCTGTGGGCAGGCAACTTGCTGATGCCACTGACCAGGCCATGAAGAGGCCCAAGGATTGGGAAGACAAGTTTCTTTTCAGTTCCCAGCATCTCTGCTAGCTACAGGCCTTGAAAGAGTTGCAAATGAATGTTATCACTACTGGACAGACACTGGGTCACGTCCCCCACGTCTGCACCCACGCTCCCTCCTGGAAACACCTCTACCAACTAATAATTTACTGCCTTTGTCTTGTGTCTGTAAGCCCCCCTCTTGCCTGCTCCTGCTCACACTGCATATGAACTAGCAAATCAGTGAAGCCAAAACATTGTAAGGTCAGACGTCCAGCCAATGGACAATGACACAGCTTTGCCTCAGTTTCCCTTTTAGCATTGTAAGCATATAAAATGGGAAAGAAGATGCTTCTCAGGGAGCTTGGCAAATAAGGCTTTACACCCTGCAGCTCTTGGCTGAGTAAAAAGCCACTTCCTTCCTCCTTTCAGTGTTTGAGAGATTTGTTTCCCTCCGCTCCTGGTTCATGGCCTTTACCTGTTACATGCCAGTGACACCCTCTTAATGTGACAACCAAAAATGTCTTCAGACATCTCTAAATACCTCCTGGAGGGTTGGGCATCAAAATTGCCCTCAGCTGAAAAGCACAGATGAAAGAAAAAGAGAGAAAGGCACACATAAAGGAAAGCCAGAGTTGGAATATTTGAGGAAGAAAAGAGGAAAAATAGGAAATTGTCTTATGGCAATGAGAAGTGTGTAAATGAGGTTATGAAGGGGTATTAGTTTCCGTAAGAAAAAGATTAGGATATGATTATAGAAGTGAGGCAAGTGCGTGAAGTAGGGTGAGGTTGGTAGAGGGGAAAAGGCCTGGAAATAAAAAGGATCATCTGTGTACACATTGATATAGCCAGGAATTATCATGGAAGTAGTTTTAGAGACTGACAGTTAACCAGGAACTAAAATCTTCAAGGAATGTGAGGAACAGGGGTGATCTGGGGGAGATGAATGGCTATAACAAAGAGAAGGAGTAGGTAAAATATCTGATGATTTGAGATTCAAGCAAGGCCTTTCGTGGAGTCAGAAAAGACAGCAGCCTAGAAGTGGCAATGGGGGACAAAAGGACACCCCTTCCCTGCATGCCTATGTCTGGATCCAGTGATATAAAAAAGGCAAAGCCACTGCAGGGGTCTGCAGGAGACACCATCCTCCAGAGTGCACCAGTTAGTGCAAGAAGAGGTAGAAGGGAAACTTTAGGAAAAAAGTTGAGGTCACAGAGAAGTTTGCTGATTATTGGCCACGAGCTCCAGGGAACAGAGTTGAAGGAGTTCAGTGGTTGAGGATTGATGAGAAGCAAGATCAAAAACAGGAATTAACAGAGCCTTATAAAAATTACTGTAAAGAGAAATGAGCAATTTCCTAAGAATCAGTTCTTAGCTTCTTGCAATGACTGACATAAATAGCAGTAAAGACATATTAGATAATGGTGACAAAGCTGGTGTTTTTGAGAGCTGTGGGAGGAGGGATCTTGCCAGGAGCATGCCAGGTTTGGGGGCTCTCTCTTGATCTTTGATAGTGAATTTTCAGGGTCATTTTTCCCTGGGCCCTTAATGGCAGCTCAGAGGAAAGCAATTTTCTGTCAGCAAGATATTAAAAAAAAAACCTTCAATGTTGGAACCTGAACCCTCTGAGTTTGCATGTCAGCTCTGCTACAAAGAAGGGAGATGTCTGTCTTTTTTTTTTTTTTTTTTTTTTTTTCAGACAGAGTCTTGCTTTGCCATCCAGGCTGCAGTGCAGTGGCCCTATCTCAGTTCACTGCAACCTCCATCTCCTGGGTTCAAGCGATTCTCGTGCCTCAGCCACCAGAAGAGCTGGGATTATAGGCAAGCCACCACCAAGCCCAGCTAATTTTTGTATTTTTTAGTAGAGACGGGGTTTTGCCATGTTTGCCACTAACAAAAAAGTTACTGAAATATATACCGAACTGTCTGCTGAGTTGTACAGACACTAATAACTCAGTCACACTTTAAATCGATGTTTTTTGCACTTTCACATAACCCATGAGAAGAAATACCTTTTTTGGCATAATCCAAAGTACATATTTGTGAGCATTTTGTTAGTGAATACTTACCCTTATTGCATGTTGTGCACACTGGTAATTTATTTATCATATTACTATTTTTTATGAGACAGGGTCTTGCTCTGTCACACATGCTGGAATGTAATGGCACAATCACGGCTCACTGCATCCTGGACCTACTGGGCTCAAGAGATCCTTCAACTTCAGTCTCCCGAGTAGCTCAGACTACAGACATGTAGTCACTTCATCCTCTCCATTCATACCGTTTACACTTTGTAATTTCACATTCATCCTTTCCATTTACCTAGATCACACACAGCAAGTCACATCCTCTCTATTTACAATAGGGCACATTCTGAGTAAATGACTCTGTGACTTCGCTTCATTCTCTTCATTTATGTATAATATATGCCAGGTAACCGATGGGAAACCTCTAGAGTATTGAAACCCTAGAAAATCCTGTAGGTGGAGCGTTTGAGCCCCATGCCCAACGCACTTTCACACTGTGGAGTGTACTTTCATTCTCAATAAATCCCTGCCTTTGCTTTCCTTGCGTTGTTTGTGCGTTTTGTCCAGCTCTTTGTTCTAGATACCAAGAACCCGGACACCTTCTATCATTGACACTGCCAGATAATTACTGTTTTTAAGTTCATCTCATGATACCAATTTTGAAGCAACTTTATTCTACAAACATATATTGAGTACCTTCTCTCTGTCTAGTTCTGATGGCCACTACAAATTTAAAGAATGATGTAGATTCTGTCGCACAGGCCACTGGGGAAACAAATACATAAATACTTACTAAATAAAGCATTGTAATATAAATCTGTCAAAGTGCTGTTGGATCTTAGCCTAGAAAATCTAAAAACATTCTTCAAAAGGACAGGACCCTTAAACTTTGCTTGAGGAGGGAGTAGGACTTGTGTAGATAGGGAAAATGTGCTATGAAGGTGCTCCAGGTGGTTATTTCTTAGGCTGAGCCACATACGGAATTTGGTTTATACAAATAGTGCGTTACCACTTTTCTTCTCAAAAACAAAATTTTTTTTTTTGAGACAGAGTCCTGCTCTGTCGCCAGGTGCCAGGCTGGAGTGCAATAGTGTGATCTCAGCTCACTGCGACCTCTGCCTCCCAGGTCCAAGCAATTCTCCTGCCTCAGCCTCCCAAATAGCTGGGACTACAGGTGTGCACCACCATGCCCAGCTAATTTTTGTATTTTAGTAGAGATGGGGTTTCACCATGTTGGCCAGGATGGTCTCAATCTCCTGACCTCGTGATCCTCCTGCCTTGGCCTCCCAAAGTGCTGGGATTACAGGAGTGAGCCACTGCACCCGGCCTTCTTCTGAAATTTAATCCATCTCCTCTATCATCTTTCTTGGATTTTAGAAAAAAATTTCATTTCTGCAGAATTATCCTGCTGTTGGCTGCCTAACTATAGCTAAAGACATGACAAACTAAAGAACTTCTTGGAAGTAATTCCTCAGAACATACCAAGTAAAGTACATACTAATCTGGGTAAGATTTAATCAGCCTGCTAGACACATTCATCATGTTTGTTGTGCTGTGGTTACAGAGAACACCAAAATTGTCTCCACCCTCAAGATGCTTGCATGTGCTGGGAAGGGGAGTGGACAAATTAAAGAGGAAGAGAGGCAGTAGTTAGTGTGTGGAGCCACAAGAGAGGATCATCTGTCTCTGGGAAAGGGTAGAGTTGGTTACAGAGAAAGCACTCTGGAGAGGGGGCACCTGAAATCTAGCTATGTGTTAATTTACTTAGATCAGCAGTTACAGATTCAAGCCCTATGAGGGGTCATGTAGGTAACCAAAATGAGTGCAACACCCTGTGGACAAGATAGGATGTGGTGGGGTCTTGGCAAACCAAGCGTATAACCAGTCTACAGGAAGCAGTGGGTGGTCCTGTGGCTGAGTGTATTAGTCTGTTTTCATGCTGCTGATAAAGACATATCTGAGACTGGGAAGAAAAAGAGGTTTAATTGGACTTAACAGTTCCACCTGGCTGGGGTCTTCAGAATCATGGCGGGAGGTAAAAGGCCCTTCATACCTGGTGGCAACAAGAGAAAATGAGGAAGATGCAAAAGCAGAAACCCCTGATAAAACCATCAGATCTTGTGAGACTTATTCACTACCACGAGAACAGCATGGGGGAAACCACCCCCATGATTCAGATGATCTCCCACTGGATCCCTCCTACAACACATGGGAACTATGGGAATACAATTCAAGATGAGATTTGGGTGGGGACACAGAGCCAAACCATATCACCGAGCACAGGCAGAACTGAAGTTTTTAAAAACCAAATTGAGTGACAACTAAAGATGGCTGCGTCCATGTAACATCACTAGCAACCAGTGACCTCTTTTTCCTCCTTGCCTGGCTCCTATGGTGGCAGGCTGGGCACAAGGACCATGCTGGGCTGGACCCTTCGAGAAGTTTCTGTGGCACTGAAACAAGGCCAAATTACAACCACAGAGCTCTGTCAAAAATGTCTTCCTCTTATCAAGAAGACCAAGTTTCTAAATGCCTACATTACTGTATCAGAAGAGTTGGTCTTAAAACAAGCTGAAAAATCAGAAAAGAGATATAAGAATGGACAGTCACCTGGTGATTTAGATGGAATTCCTAATGCAGTAAAAGACAACTTTAACACGTCTGGCATTGAGACAACATGTGCATCAAATATGCTGAAGGGTTATGTACCCCCTTATAATGCTGCAGTAGTTCGGAAGTTGTTGGATCAGGGAGCTCTACTAATGGGAAAAACAAATTTAGATGACTTTGCTATGGGACCTGGAAGCACAGATGGTGTATTTGGACCAGTTAAAAACCCCTGGAGTTATTCAAAACAATATAGATAAAAGAGGAAGCAGAATCTCCACAGCAAGAATGAAGATTCAGACTGGCTGATAACTGGAGGAAGCTCAGGTGGGAGTGCAGCTGCTGTGTCAGTGCTCACATGCTATGCGGCTTTAGGATCAGATACAGGAGAATCGACCAGAAACTCTGCTGCCCACTGTGGGCTTGTTGGTTTCAAACCTCCTTAAAGGAGACGTATACCTCAATGCACTGGGATGTGCAGGGATTGGAAGCAGCATAATGTTAGTGCCACTGTGTACCAGTCTACCCTGGACTCTGACATGCCAGCAGAAATGTGTACTTTCTACCAGAACCAAGGCACCAAGCAAACGTTGTCAAAAATTCGCAGAGAACCAAAAAGCATGCTGTGGACAGATGTGCTACCTGCTATGCTGACAGACCCTTTAAAAACATTCCACCTGCAGTCCCCACAAGTAATAGTCAGACCATACACTCAGCTATTGTTTCAATGTCTTAAATAGTCAAGCAGTTTTTAGCCACGCCTGTGGTTTCTTTTGTAATCCAGTTTCCTCAGAAACCTACAAGCCTTCTGGAATATTTTCCTCCCAGGGAATTTTGTTTCCAGGAAATAGATATTTTTAGATATACTTCTTACATATAATTTTCAAGACTGCCTTACTTTTTTGCTTCCCCGCCTCTATGCCTCTCTCTCAATTTAATTGCAGCTAATTTGAAGGCCAGTAGGCTCAAGTTAGAAGATATTACATCCTTTTTTTCTCCTTAAATAAGAAATTCAAGATTAAAGAAAGCTAGAAAATGTTTTCAAAGCTACCAAGTTAATAATTGGCAAAGTTGCCTGGTGCGGCGACTCACACCTGTAATCCCAGCACTTTGGGAGGCTGAGGTGGGTGGATCACCAGAGGTCAGGAGTTCAAGACCAGCCTGGCCAACATGGTGAAACCCTGTCTTTAATAAAAATAACAAAAATTAACCGAGCGCGGTGGCAGGAACCTGTAATTCCCAGCTACTTGAGAGGCTGAGACAGGAGAATCACTTGAACCTGGGAGGTTGCAGTAAATAGAGATTGTGCCATTGCACTCCAGCCTGGGCAACAAGAATGAAACTCCATCTAAAAAAAAAGCAAAAAGAATTTGGCAAAGTTGAGATTCTATCTTACATTCCTCAGACTTAGAAACTTGTGCTGTTTATTTTTCATCAAGCCCAGTAGAGAATTCTCAACATTTCTGAGACAGTTTGAAAGATAGCTGCTTAATGGATCATAGCCTCCTCAGCAATGTCTGAGAAACCTGTGATATCAAGTAGAGTCTGGACATTAAAAAAAAAAA
>NW_022436980.1:8486619-8556619 GCF_009761245.1 Sapajus apella
GCGCGGTGGCTCAAGCCTGTAATCCCAGCACTTTGGGAGGCCGAGGCGGGTGGATCACGAGGTCAAGAGATCAAGACCATCCTGGTCAACATGGTGAAACCCCGTCTCTACTAAAAACTACAAAAAATTAGCTGGGCATGGTGGCGCGTGCCTGTAATCCCAGCTACTCAGGAGGCTGAGGCAGGAGAATTGCCTGAACCCAGGAGGCGGAGGTTGCGGTGAGCCGAGATCGCGCCATTGCACTCCAGCCTGGGTAACAAGAGCGAAACTCCGTCTCAAAAAAAAAAAAAATAGAGGGAAAGGGGGAAGAGAAGGTAGAAAAGAAAAGTGTGCCATAGAGGTGAAGAAAAGAAGTAAATGTGTATGTTTGAGTAGAGTGGCCTTGGGCCTCAGTGGAGTTCAAGCAAAGTTGTCCATTCTTGGAATATCCTGTTAAGATTATGGTCTCTTAATTATGTCTAATTTTACTACCACCTCTTAAAATATGGTAAAGAATATCTTAGTTCACTTTGTGTTGCTATGAAGGAATGCCTGAATCTGGGTAATTTATAAAGGAAAAAAGGTTTATTTGGCTCACAATTCTGATTGCTGGAAAGTTCATGATTGGGCACCCACATCTGGTGAGGGCCTTTGGCTACTTCCACTCATGACAGAAGGTGAAGGGGTGATGATGTGTGTAGAGATCACATAGCAACAGAGGAAGCAAGAGAAATGGGGAGCTTCCAGGCTCATCTTAACAACCAGCTCTCTTAGAAACTAATACAGTGAGAATGCAATCACCCCTAAGGGAAGGCATTAATCTATTCATGAGAGATCCACCTCCCTGAACCAAACACTTCCCATTAGGCCCCACCTCCAATATTAAGGATCAAATTTCAACATGAGATTGAAAAGCATAACAAAGAACAAGTAAAAGAAAACTGAAAATGTGGGTTATATAAAAGTCAAACTGTGGGGTTATATCAGAGTCAAACTGTGAAATTCAAGAACTGCATTTATTGGCCTGGCACAGTGGCTCAAGCCTGTAATCAAAGCACTTTGGGAGGCTGAGGCAGGTGGATCACCTGAGGCCAGGAATTCGAGACCAGCCTGACCAACATGGAGAAACCCCATCTCTACTAAAAATACAGAATTGGCCAGGTGTGGTGATGCATGCCTGTAATCCCAGCTACACAGGAGGCTGAGGCAGGAGAATCTCTTGAACCCAGGAGGCAGAGGTTGCAGTGAGCTGAAATTGCACCATTGCACTCCAGCCTGGGCAACAAGAGCAAAACTTTGTCTCAAAAAAAAAAAAGAAAAAAAAAAAAAGGAAAGGAAAGAAGAGAGAAAACAAAAAAAAAAAAGAACTGCGTTCATTGAATTCTATTGACCTTTAGTTTCCTCCTCTGTAAAATGTGAATCATGATACAATATTGCAGATTCATTGCAAAGATAAAGCCATATAAGTTGAGTTCATAGCACAGTATCTGGCTCGTAAGAGATAGCAAATGCATTATCTCCTCTCTCTCTCCTTAAAAGATTTGTTTTATTTGGCAGTTATTTTCTAAAATTTGATTCTGTAATCTCTTTTTAGTGGTGACAATTCCAAAAGAAATTGATGTCAACATAGTTCTGCAAAGTTGCTCAAAAAGCAGGAAGTGGGCAAAAACACAAAGCAGAGAAAATTTGCTTTCTGTGAGCAACCTCTCATCCCCAAATCCCCAAAAGAATCCTAGATGCATGAGTGACACATGATGGTGATATGCATCAGAGATTTGGTGGTGGTTTACCACACAGTCACAGCATTAGATAACTGACACAGTCACCATGAGTGGACTACACAGTCAGGGGAAGTAGTATAAAATGGCTAGAGGCCAGACTGTTGACCCTGTTACAGATCTTAATTTACTTAAGAACGGTGGAAGCCATTGGAGAATATGAGTCAGAGGTAACATCATTATCAGAATTTAAAAAGATTACTTGGATGTGTTGTAAAGAATGGATTGGCAATATTTCAGACAAGTGATGATAATATTTAGAATAAAGGCAGTAGGCTGGGTGCGGTGGCTCATGCCTATAATCCCAGCACTTTGGGAGGCCGAGGCGGGTGGATCACGAGGTCAAGAGATCAAGACCATCCTGGTCAACAAGGTGAAATTCCATCTCTACTAAAAATACAAAAATTAGCTGGGCATAGTGGCGTGCGCCTGTAGTCCCAGCTACTCAGGAGGCTGAGGCAGGAGAATTACTTGAACCAAGGAGGTGGAGGTTGCGGTGAGCCAAGATCATGCCATTGCACTCCAGCCTGGGTAACAAGAGCGAAACTCCATCTCAAAAAAAAAAAAAAAAAAAAAAAAGAATAAAGGCAGTAGCCGTAGAGATGCAGAGATATAAATTTTATATTTAGGATGTTACAGTAGTAAGATTTTGCTCAAAGTCCTATTTCATAAAATGGGAACAGTTGAAGAGAGAAATCTTAAGCATTCCTGCCAGATTGCTGGCTTATGTGCTGTGATAGTTAATGTTTAATGTAAACTTGATTAGATAAAAGTGCAAAGTATTGTTCCTGGATGTGTTTGTGAGGGTGCTGCCAAAGGAGATTAAAATTTGAATCAGTGGACTGGGAGAGGCAGACCACCCTGAATCTGGGTGAGTGCAATCTATTCAGCTGCCAGCAAGGCTAGAATAAAGCAGGTAGAAGAATGTGGGAGAACAACTTGCTGAGTCTTCTGGTCTTCATCTTTCTCCTGTCTAGATGCTTCCTGCCCTTGAACATCAAACACCAAGTTCTAAAGCTTTGGGACTCTTAGACTTACACCAGTGGTTTGCCAGGGGCTCCTGGGTCTTTGGCCAGAGACTGAAGGCTGCACTGTTGGCTTCCCTACTTTTGAGGTTCTGGGAACTGAACAGCTTCCCTGCTCTTCAGCTTGCAGACAGCCTATTGTGGGACTTCAACTTGTGATCACGTGAGTAAATACTCTTTAATAAACTCGTTTTCATATATACATCTATCCTATTAGTCCTGTCCGTCTAGTGAACCCTGTGCCCAAATAGATGATGACACCATCCCCTGTTGATAAGGACAGGAAACAGGGAAACACTGGGTGGAAGAGGGCAGTTCACTGGCAAAGGCCCCTCTCTCAAGCCTGAACATCTGTGGGCCTAAATGGGGACAGCCATTTCTGTTTTCATGCCCCAAAAGTTGCCTTTTGGCCCACTATGCCCTCTATCCTGTACCCATATAAACCCCAGGCTCCAGAAGCAGATGAGAATACGAGGAGACAAGCAGATGGATTGCAGAATGGCATCGCAGAGAAAGAGAAAAGAGGAGGAACGTCTGAACACTGAGAGGAGTTTAGCTGGGGTGGTCGGAAAAGAGTTCGGCCACTAGACGGCCAAATTCCAGGGAAGATCATCTTCCCACTACATTCCCTGCTTCTGGTTCCCCATCCAGCCTACTGAGAGCCATCTCTACCATTCAATAAAACCCCTCATTTATCCTTTAAGCCCGTGTGTTACCTGATAACGTCCGGGATGCTGGGCAAGAGCTAAGGATACAAAAAGCTGTTGCACTGCCCCTCTGCCCTTGCAGACAGGCAGAGGGTCCATTGAGCAGGTTAACACTCAAACCGTCCATGGATGGCAAGGCTAAAGGGGCACACGGTAACACACTCCCACTTAGGCTCCTTCACCTGCCTGTCTGTGTGCTCCCCATCCCATATGGGGTTTGAAGAGTGGTGGTGACCAAACCGGCAAACCACACCCCTGTCACATGTCCTTCGAGGGCGATCAGGGAACTCTTCTGTTTTACTGTAATAGAGAACACTGAAGGAGGATTGGTTATGGGACTGGGAAAGACCAGGAGTTCAGCTTTGAGTTCAATTTGAGTTGCCTGTAAGGCAGCAAGTGGAGATGTTTGGTAGACAGTTGGATACAAATATCTGGAGCTCAAAGGAGTTAGAAGTAGTAATTTTGGTGTTGTGAGTGTATAGATCATAACTGAAGATGTGGCATGGATGGAATCACACAGGGAAAGCATACACTAGGAGAAAACAAGAGAGCCTCTATGCAGGTTTTCAAGTACGGCAAAATTTAAAAGTTAAGTATAGGGGAATGGCCTGGAAAGATGAGGGGAAAATCAAGAGCACATCTATAGAAGAGGTAAAAAACAGTCATTAAACTAGTGATATGGAGGTCACTAGAGTCCTTCCAGAAAGCAAAAACTTGCTTACAATTTCAAGAGGACAGTGAGGTTGTCCCCTTACATGCCCTGAGCCCAGGTTAAGAACCCCTACCTGTGGCTTCCAGTCATCTAACAAGGTGACCTAACAAGATTCAAAGTATTAATTGTCTACTCTCTCAATGGCAAGAAAATTTGTGTAGCTGACTTTAATGTCATTTGAAAGTATGTGATTTTATGTCCCCAGGCAGGCTAGTGCTTCAAAGAAAGAGGTTATATTAATATAAATAAAGCAGCTTCTTTGTCCATTGGAAAGTCTGTTTGTCTGCAAGCATAGAAAGCATTAGATAAATCCACTGCAGGGAGATAGCTGCACGGATGCTAAACTCTGCCTGATGCTTCCAGCCTATTTTCCAGGCATAATCAACAGTGACTTATTTCTTCCCTGGAAACCAATCTTCCTGTTTGGACCTGTTTATATTATTCTTAACACCATCATAGGTTATGGGCAACAGCGTCAGTAAAATCTGGGAATTCCTGAGACTTGATTCCAAAAAGCTATGGTCGGGAATCAGATTTACATAAATCTGATAAAACGAGAGCATGAGTTTATACAAACTTCCAGTTTCACCTAATAATATACTCTCTTCCTCCCTTTTTTTAAAAAAAGAGATTAGATCTCACCCTGTCACCAGCCTCTCTCCCTTTTGACCATTCAACCACTGAACCCCAACTCCAATTACTAAAGCCAACTATTTCATAACTCAGTCTCTCATACTCTTGAGCAGACCCAATAATAAGAAAGTGTATCTTTCGCTTTTTCTGTTTTGGTTCTAGTCCTGCTCTCTGGATCTTTGCATTAGTTTCCTAGGGTTGCCATAACAAATTACCACAAATATGGTGGCTTAAGACGGTAGAAATTTATTCTCTCACAGTTGTAAAAGCAAGGTGTTGGCAGGACTATGTTTCATCCGGAGGCTCTAGGGGCAGTCTGTTCTTGCCTTCTCCAGCTTTTGGTGGCTCCAGGTGTTCTCAGCTTGTGGCTACATCACTCTAATTTTTGCTTCTGTGGTCACATTGCCTTCTCCTGTCCTCTGAGTGTCTCATATAAGGACACTTTTCATTGGATTTAGGGCATGCCCAGATAATCCAGAACGATCTCATGTCTAGATTCTTAAATTACATCAGCACAGACTCATTTATGAAATAATGTCATATTCATAGGTTCTGGGGATTAGGATGTAGAGCTATATTTTGGGGGACAAGTCAACCCACCACCACCTCCAATGAACACATCCATTTTGTCTTGTACAGAATTGCCTTTTCAATGTTTGAAGATAGCTATTAGAATTCCTCTCATTCATATTAAGAAAAAAATTGGCTGATGCTACTGAAACTCTACAATGATCCAGGTATGTGCCAAAATAATATTATTGTGTCTATTTTTCCTTCCTATTCAGTATCATTTCCCTTTCGGGCATCATATCAGGTGGGGTCTTTTTGCTCACTGACTCAGGAAAAGGATGTGGCTGGGAAAAATAGTAACCTATTCTTATTTTACAAAATGCTAAAAAATCTCAAGCTTTTGGGAAAAGTGAATCAGCACACTTGTGGGGAGAGAGATGGAACAGAGCAGAGACGGGGGACGGTCTGAAGATCCCATAACAGAGGGTGCATGGGTAGATGTGACTGTGCTCAAACTGTCAAATAAGGATGCTGTAAAGAGCCTGAGCCAAGAATTACAATTCGGCTGGGCACCGTGGCCCATGCCTGTAATCTCAGCACTTTGGGAGGCTGAGGCAGGCAGACCACCTGAGGTGAGGAGTCTGAGACCAGCCTGGCCAACATAGTGAAACCCTGTCTCTACTAAAAAAAGAAAAAAATTAGCCTGTATTCCCAGCCACTTGGGAGGCCGAGGCTGGATAATTGCTTGAACCCGGAAGGTGGAGGTCAAGGTGAGCCAACATCATACCACTGCAGTCCAGCCTAGGCAACAAAACGACTCTGTGGTTTTGGAGCAAAGCAATACATATTTTCAGAAAAACACAACTATTTCCTTTTGAGAAACAGCCCTTAGCTTGCAATTGAGCCCTGGAAAAGCCTGATCACTGGGATACCAAATTACTTTTTACCCATAATTATGAACTGTGTGATTGATCCACCCAGGCGTTCCCAACGACAGAATATTATCAAACAGAATTAGTTTATATAAACCTAGGCTGGAGGATCAAATTAGGTTATATGGGCAACTGGCCATTCTTTCAGTGTGTGTAGTTCTGTTGCATAGTCATCTTTCTCTCAGCTACTTCACCTGCCTCAGTGGGAATTCCCATGACCAGCTGAATAAGGAACACAAACAATCTAGACTGATTTAGGAAGCAATGAAACTCAATATTCCACCTCACATTCTTTCAGAATTTTTGCTTCCTTTCTTGACAGTGCTGAATGAAACCACTTGTGAAGACCTTTCAGCCAAAACCAAAGTCTCATCATTATCTGTGTGTGTAATCTTGAGTAAAACGTAGTTCTTCATCTGTAAAATACAGAGGTCAGCCATGATAGTTCTGAGGCCTCTTAGCTCAGTGATTTTACTATTATCTGATGGGGGCCCATATACAATTCAATGTAGAAAAACGTAACAGGAAATCCACTATTTTAAGTCCAACCTTCAACAGTATGTAATATATCCATATATCAAACATGCATCTGTGCCCCTGAGTATAAAGTAAAATAAATAAATAAATAACAATAAATAAATAAAAAATTACAGGAACTGACAATATCACCCAATTCCTCTGTCCCCTTTGTGCTATGAAACAATGGCAAAACCAAGAAATGTTCTTGTTTATTCCTTTGACATAGCCTGCCATTGACCAGAATGAAATATATCAAATTTCTGTCTTTCAACTAACTCTGAGTCTAACGAGTCAGATATCTGACTGAGGGAAATATTCACCAATTCAATTGAATTCACCTAACATTAGATCTTACATCCTTTTAGTGTGAAGGTCAAAATGCAAAGGCACCCTTCCTTTATTGGAAAAGCTTTCTGTGGTGTGAACCCAGCCTATGTTTCCAGTTCATTTCATGCTCCTTTTCTGCTGCCCACCCTATCCCCCAGTCTAATGCCTCCTTTCCTTAGCCTCACTTGGTGTTCCACAGATCCTGCCTCTGCATATGCTGGTCTGCCTGCCTGGGATATTTGTCATGCTGTACTTCAACATTGTCACAGTTTATGTGACGATTTCCCTGAGCATCTTTAGAGAAAGCATCTTGTCTTATTTATTTTATATTAATAGAGCCAAGCAGAATACCTTTCTCATAATTGATGCTCAATAAATATTTGTTGAAATGAATGCTCAACCATGTGATTAAGCCAGCAGTTCTCACCTCCAGACTCTATCTCAGAACAGAAGCAGCTCTCTTTTCACTTCATTCCCTCCTCCTTCAGTTCCCTGAAGTGGATTCATTTATTCTCTGTGCTGCATTGCTCTCCATTGAACTTTTGAATAGATCAGTTAGGTGTCTTTCTCACTTTTATTGTTTTCTTGTACTAGAGGAATGATATTTCTCCATAGCTATACTAACCCCAAATATAACCTCATCTACTCTTTTCTTACCTTACAAACTAGTGAAGTGGACTGCTTAATGACTAACGGCTGAACTTTAGGTATTACTTCCTGGAGACATTCTCAAAGAGGTTTTAATCAAAATCACTTCAAAATTTCTAACACATCAAAATTCTTTTCATCTAATAATATCTAGCTTTAGAACTGAAGAAATTACTCAGCCTTCCCAAGCGTCTAGGGTTTGCTACCACTATTTGTTTGTAAATGAAATAAGGGTACCCTTTCATAGGGATGCTGTGAATATTAATTGATATAGTATGAACAGCAATCAACACTGTGGTGAAATAGCAAAGTGATCAATAATGTAAGCTGTTTTAATTATTGTTATTTTATAGCACTTTAAGTTTTCTATGTGTAACCAGGGATTCATCTGATGAATACTCATAATCACATAGTTGGGTAGGTATTATGTCAGGAAACCCAGACTTGGAAATGCTTGCCTCATATTTTCCACCATATTTATTTATTTGAGGATTAATTTTGATTGCCCCTTATTTTCACCAAAGTAACTTGAATCAATTTCAAACTATATATACTTAAAAAAATAGTAAACTGGGAATGCTGGAACCAAGAAAAGGTGAGCAATCATGTATCAGCCATAATGGTAAACACAATTTCATCAATTGAGTACCATATTTGGCTCTTAAATTAATAGTGGCTTTTCTGAATGATAGTATAATGGACTAATATTTTTATGTCTCTACTTCCTTTATTTTTATTCTGTACTTTGCAATTTTTTATAACAAGCATGTATTATTTTTAATAATCACCAAGAAGTGTCTTAATCGGACCTTGGCTTCTTGATGGTCAAGGCAAGAAGGAAAAATTAGTCATTTACAGTTACACATTACTTAACACTGGAGACATGCTCTGAGAAGTGTGTTGTTAGGTGATTTTGTCATTGTGAAAGCATCACAGAGTATACTTACACAAACCTAACAGTATAGCCTACTACACACCCAGGATACCTGGTATAGCCTATTGCTTCTAGGCTACATACCCGTACAACATATTATTGTTCTGAATCCTGGAGACAACGGTAACATCATGGTGTTTGTGTATCTAAACATATCCAAACATAGAAAATGTTCAATAAGAACATGATAGAAAAGATTTGGAAATGGTACATCTGTATAGGGCACTTACTATGAGTGGAGCTTGCAGGACTAGAAGTTACTCTGGGTGTCTGTGAGTGAGTGGTGAGTGAATAGGAAGGCCTAGGATATTACTGGAGACAATTGTAGACTAAAAAACTGTACACCTAGGACACACTAAATTTATAAAAATAATTTTTTTTCAATTATAAATTAAGTTTAGCTTACTATAACTTTTTTACTTTACAAACTTTTAAATTTGTTTTACCCTTTTGACTCTTGTAGCAACACTTATCTTAAAACACAAACACAGCCAGACGCGGTGGTTCACGCCTGTAATCCCAGCACTTTGGGAGGCCAAGGCAGGCGGATCACGAGGTCAGGAGATCGAGACCATCCTGGCGAAAATGGTGAAACCCTGTCTCTACTAAAAATACAAAAAAATTAGCTGGGCGTGGTGGCGCTTGCCTGTAGTCCCAGCTACCCGGAAGGCTGAAGCAGGAGAATTGCTTGAACTCAGGAGGTGGAGATTGCAGTAAGCTGAGATAGCGCCACTGCACTACAGCCTGAGTGACAGTGCAAGACTCTGTCTCAAAAAAAACCAAAACACAAACACGTTATACAGCCGTACTAAAATATTGTCTCTCTTCATATTTTTTTTGCATAAGCACTTTGTATATTAACAATTATTCATTTGTTTTTACTCCTTCAACTTTTTAATTAAAAATGAAGACACAAATATACATATTAGCCTAGACCTACACAAGGTTGGGATGATCAATATCACTCTCTTCCACCTCCACATCTTGCCCCACTAAAAGATCTTCAGAGGCAATAACATCCAAAGAACTGTCATCTCCTATGTTAACAATGTTTTCTGCTGGAATACTTCCCAAAGGACCTTCCTGAGGTTGTTGTACAGTTAAGAATATTTTTTAAAGTATAATGAGTATACTCTAACAATAAAAAGTATACTAAATTCATAAACCTGTAACATAATCATTTATTATCATCATGTAGTATTATGTGCTATACATAATTGTATGTATTATACTTTCATATAACTGGCAGCAGAGTAGGTTTGTATACACTCATATCACCACGATATTGTGAGTAATGCATTGCACTACAACCTTATGATGGCTATGACATGTAGGTGGTAGGATTTTTTCAGCTCCATTACATAATCCAAAGGGACCACTCTTGAATATATAGTCTGTCATTGACAAAAACATCATTAAGCAAATATGATTGTATATCGTTAGAATGAAAAAGGAGACACAGGGAGAGGAACAACACATGCTGGGGAAGGCTGGTGGAGGGGAGAGAACATTAGGAAAAAGAGCTAATGCATGCTGGCTTATTACCTAGGGGATAGGTTGATAGGTGCAGCAAACCCCAGCGGGACATGTTTACCTATGTAACAAACTGCACATGCTGCACATGTACCCCAGAATCTAAAAAAAAATTTTTAAAGGAGACAGTATGCCAATTCTCTCAGGAAAGTAGATTTTTTCTAGTATGGGTTTTCACTTGGAATACTAAGAAGTATAATCTACTAACTTCAGAATAATTTTTTAGCGAATATATTGACAATGCCTGAAAATTCTTCTTGCAGCATTGTTCCTGAAATGCAAGGGGTATAAGCGATTCTGTAATGGGCTAAGATTATATGGTTCAAGAATAAATGCCAATTACATGGATTTTGTGTTTTAAGTCAATTATCCCTGAGGATCACTGTCAAAGGAGCCCAGGAGTGAGTGTAAAGGCATGACTACTGTGTCTAATTTAACAGTACTGAATTTGAAAATGTTTGGAACTGGCTATATAATAGCTTGGAGTGTCTGAGGATAATAAATAAAATGTGTTTAAAGTTTTGCAATTACATTGTGTAAAGGATAACACCAGAAATTCTGAGGCTCCTGCCCAGATGAGTGACCTCTCACCTGTATCCAATTCAAGCTACGAGCAGGAATAGTCCGGTCATAGAGGAAGAAGTGATGCTGCCAGAAGTATAAAGAGAATATCATCGCGACTTCATTGTCTGCAATAGTGTATCCTCTGATAAATCGTTGGTGGTCCAGAGAGTCACACCAATTGGTAAGAGAAACCATTGGAAACCTCTCTGCTATGTATCCTGGCCACACTTATTTTTCTTTTAAATCCAAAACTAAATTCTGTTTGCTTACCCAAACTGTGTCAGTACCTGGTCTTTCTGTCAACTCTTTCCTACTCTGACACTTCTCAGGAGAATGATTGTATTCTCATTTTAACACCCACACGTTGATGAATGATTGAGTGCAGAGTGTTTGGAATTGTATTTTCATTGATAAAAGTCTATAGTAATGGAATTCAACGTTGCTGAGGAAATACTTTATTTGGAAACCAGATGAAAATGTGGCAGAGTTGAACATATTGTGAAAAAAGAGGAGATAGTAGTGTTCTTGCTTAGCAAAGTAAGATATGGGTACTTTTTAAAGCTTTGGATTATGAGATTTTCGAACACATGCCAAAATAGAGAGGAGAATATAAGGGCCTCAATTTCAACAATGATCAATGTATGCCAATTTTATTCCCTGTCATCCATATCCAAAACATCATAGCATTACATCTGTAATTATGTAGAATCAGAGTATAAATTGAATTATAATGAACACATTCCTCCCTGGGCACAGTGGCTCATGCCTGTAATCTCAGCACTTTGGGAGGCTGAGGCAGGCAGATCACCTGAGGTCAGGAGTTCAAGACCAGCCTGATCAACATGGTGAAATCCCGTCTCTACTAAAAACAAAAAAATTAGCCAGATGTGGTAGCACACGCCTGTAATCCCAGCTACTCAGGAGGCTGAGGCAGGAGAATCGCTTAAATCCAGGAGACAGAGGCTGCAATAAGCCAAGATTGCACCACTGTACTCCAGTCTGAGCAACAGAGTGAGACTCTGTCTTAAAAATAAAACAACAACAAAAAACATATTGCTGAATTTCATTTTCTATTCATGATAGAACTTCATGAATTTCCACAAATCATTTCTAAATACATGCAAGTAGATTTATTTCATCTTTTACTAAATATTTAATTTCTTCAGAACCAGGATTTTAGTAGTGTCTTCTTGTGCAGATACCTCTCAGGACCCAGTACAGTGAGATGCTTGAAATGGTGCTTGAAAATTGCTATCTATTGTGAGACACGTGCTGTTGTTCTGATCACCATAAATGCTACTGGCAGAAACATATAATCTAATGATGAGAAATGCAGTGTCACTTTCTAATGAAAACTGTTCATTAAAACATAAAGTTTATGATAAGAAAATTATATATTTATTTAATATAAATTAATCACAACTTTCACTTAGTAATATCAGCACCTCTATTCCATCTCTTGGTTAAATAAATAAAACAAAAAATGTGGTCCAATTATATGAAGTTACTTGTTGTCTTTCTCTTCATCTTTTCACCGCTGTTGAAATGTTTTTTCCGGTATATTTAGCTTTTGAAACTTCATGAGAGCGAATGGAAATTCCTTCAAATCTGGCTTTATAATTGCTTATTTTATGACTGGTTCATGGTTTTTCATGTTATTTTTAACCTGACATATCTGAAAATGTTCCCCTCTCCTGGCAAAAATACAGTTTTACTTGTTGATGGGCACTCTTGCTTTCTCTCCTCAAGATCCAAAGGAAAAAACACGCTGTTGAAAAAACAATGTGTTTTCAACAGCGCGTTTTTTGACATTCCCTTCCCTAGCCAAGGGAAATCTACGCAACATAAAAGGGGTTCTGCAGAATAAAGTGCAGTGTCAAAACTGTGCATATTATCTCCCAAACAGGATGAATACCTTCTCACTGCCAAAGTAGTTGGAGGGACATCAGACACCAGTGATGGGAACATTGAACCTCACATAAGGCAAAGTGATTCAGGAAAGTTTTGGGTTCCAGTAAGCTCTCAGGTCCTGAATATATATATAAACTTAAGAAATGGTTTTCTCAGCTGAGCCAGGGCACAAAACCAGATTCTGTCAGACCACAGAAGAGCCTTTGTAACAACAAAGAGTGGTACTGCTCTGTGGTTCTCTCATCTGTCCTGGTGAAGAAGTGAGGCTTGCGTGATCTCAATAAGTTACTTGAGCTTTGTTTGCCTCAGTTTCTTCATCTCTGCAATGTCTTCTAGTGTTTCTATGATTCTTTTTCAGTTTCTTCCTCAGAGACTTATAGGACGTCGTTTGGTTTCATCAAGAGTTTTGGTTTACTTAGGGAAATTTGTGCTAGCCAAATCTTGAGACACTAAGTAAGTCTCAGAGTGTCACTTTACCTTTGTTTATGCAAATGGTGGCTTCTGATGACATTTTGAAGATAGGACATGGTCAAATAAATGCAGTATCAACTTGCTAGGTCTGGAATTCTCTCAAGGAATACATTCTCTCTTTCCAAGTTATCTGTAACTTAAAGTTAACTCCAAGATGAAGTAGAGAAAACATCTCCTTTCCACGAGAAGCTGCAACAACGTGTATTTAGTCCCAGAATTGCCCACTGATACAAGTGGAAAGGGGATATAAACTACAGAATATCTTTAAGCTATGTGGCACAAACACTTGTAGGCCAATTCTACCCACCCTTAAAGGTACACAATAAAATCAGTGGGTTTCCATTGGACTGCTCGCTGTTTTTCCAATTCGTTGCTGAAATTTTGGAGCCATCTGGCCTGTTAATCAATATTCAACTAACAGCATTTAATTAAAGCCATCACCTGACTTATTTTTAAATGTGATACAGTTGTCCTATGGTAACCTCAGGAGATTGGTTCCAGAACCTCCATGGATACCAAAATCCACAGGTGCTCAACTTCCTCATGGCATAGTATATTTATATCACCTATGCACATCTTTCCACACACTTTAAATCATCTCTAGATTACGTATAAGCCTATTACAATGTAAATGTTATACAAATCATTGTTATACTGTATTGTTTTTAAATTTGTATTATTGTTGTATTGGTTTTTTTTTTCAACTATTTTTGATCTGTGATTGGTTGAACCCACGAATGTGGAACCCACAGATATGGGGGGCTGACTGTATTTACAATATTGTCTACGATTTATTAGAAAATAAACTAGCGTAAATACAAGTTAAGGAAATTACTTGATACTGAGCTAAACACAACCAGCTCTAGAATCATGTGCTATTTGAAATGCTTTACCTGAGCAACTGGGCTTCAGTACCTCTCTAATTGGACTGGAACAGGAAAGATACTCCAAGAAACACAAAACTCTCTCTCTTTTTGAGTTCCAACTCTCTGAGAGGAGTGTCCTACCACAGTATTTAGATTAATACGAGTCTGGCTAAAAGATTAAAGTATCTTATGATTATCTATGGGGTATTTTTCACGGGAAAAGGCATATGAGCCATGCAGGTACCCGCAGAAAGAACATTCCAGGCAGAGAACAGTAAATGCCAAGTCCCTGAGATGGAAACATGTCTGAAATGTCAGTGAGATAGCAGGGAGACTAGTGATCAGGAGACAGAGTAGTAGAAGGTGACTTCAGAGAATATCAGCGAGCCCCATTTTCTAGAGCCTTATACCCACCTAAAGACTTTCGCTTCTATTCTAGGTGAGAATGGGAAGCACTTGGAAATCTTAGTCAGAAGAATGATGTGATTTGACTTGACATATTTTAAAGCAGTTATGTTTCTAATAGACTGAAAGGGAAGAATGCAGAAGCATGAAGGTTAATTAGAAAGCAGTAGCAATGATGTAGGAGAAAAATAATAATGGTTTGGGCCAGGTGTAGGAGCTGGATTCTGAATATATTGACAGAACAAACAGGATATGCTGGCAAATAGGAGTGAGATAAGTCACTGCAGGGTGGGGAGAAAAGAGAGTTCACTAAACAGGAAGTCAGGAATTCTGAGTTGGTGTTCCAGCTCAAAACACAGTCACAATGCTACCAGAGGAAAGTCATTGAAAAGTATGAAGTCTCATTTTCACACCTACAAAAATGGGATGAATTACCTTCAGGGCCTCACAAGACAAATGATTATGATGCCTGTGTGAATGTTGGCTTGTTTGGATTGAGTCGCTGCGCCATGTGACTTTGTGCAAGTGAGTTAGCCTAAGCAACTGTGGAGGTGATGATGAAATCAAATCTGGAATATTTTGAGAACAAACACACAAAATAAAAATATCACTGCTGTGAAGAAATAATTTAAGAAACTTTATTTTAAAATGCAAAGGCTGGGCAAAGTCACTCACCCCTTAAATCCCAGCTAAAGCCAAGCGAGGAGTATTGCTTGAGGCCAGGAGTTTGAGACCAGCCTGGGCAACATAGTGTGACCTATGTCAACAAATATAAAAACTTGGTCCGGCAAAGTGGTGCGTGCCTGTAGTCCAAGCTACTCAGGAGGCTGTGGCAGGAGGATCATCGCTTGAGCCCAGGATTTCAAGGCTGCAGTGAGCTATGATGTCACCACTGTACTCCAGCCTGGGTGACAGAGTGAGACCTTGTCTCTACAACAAAAGTTAAATAAAATACTCTTTCTAAGCTCAGAATAGCTATAGAATAAAGTTAGTTCTTTCTCCTATGAAAAACAATGATTAGTTTTCATCAAAGCCTTATGATTCCTAGTAGTAATATGGATTTTGTACTCTTTGAACCTAGACTTATGAATTGTTATCAAGTCATAGATTGAAGAATACAAACCAAAAAAAAAAAAAAAGGACCAAAGAAAAAAAACCTTATTTGCAGTTTCAGTTTCCATGAGGCACAGTAGACTTCTTTTGTTTTCTCTAAGCAGGTTTTTACTACAGTGGAATTTTTCTAAATTTTGACTAAGAAAAGAGATACATGATTGAACTCAAAAGTTTACAACTTTCCCAATTTTGCTTAAATATGCACAGTCCAAATATCTTTTTCTATTTCACAAATACAAAAAAAGCACCCATAATTGAGAGTTCAGGATAGGTATGAGAGGCCTGGTGAGCAGCCTCACAGGGTAAGAGGGCAGGAGACACAGAAGAGAAAGCAAGGCTGTGGTGTTCCACACGGAACCACCTTCTTAGACAGGGGCGTGCTCCCAATTACCCTTCCCTTCTCCTCTTTCTCTACAACCTCCCAAGTCTTCCCCATCAAACATACCTATCCTAAGTTCAAGTATCTCAGCATCCTTAAAAGTAACTGAAGAGCCATTTAATACACTAATTTAAATTGAATTATTAACAATAGATAAGAATTAGTCCTTGGGCTTTCTGAGATCTCTGCATTTTGAGGAGGAGCTCCCAGTAATGTAATGGCCTAAAGTCCTGGTTAAAAGGCGAAATGCTTAGGTACCATGAAAGTAGATGTTTAGCAAGGAGTTCCTTTGAGAAAGACTCATGAAATCTTCCCCTAAGGTGGTTTTCTTCTTTGCCTATACTTTAAATCAGTAGTCTTTAGCATTGCCCCTGAGACCATCTCACGGGGTCCACATAATCAAAACTTATTTTCATGATAACACCAACAAATTATTTGACTTTTTCACTCTCATTCTCTAATAAATGTGTTCTTAAGTTTTCCAGAAGCTATGCAATGTATGATGTTGGCATCACTCTGACAGCTAATAGGATATATGGTTATATATTTTTGTATTTACATTTTATTAGTTTTAAATTCACATCTGATAAATATCAAAAGATATAATTCACATTACAGAAAAAGCTCTTTGGGATCCTCAGTGATGTTTTTGAATGTGAAAGGGGTCCGAAGACCAAAATGTTTGAGAACTGTTGCATTAAGTCATCCTGCCTGATCTAGCACCAATTGGCTGAGATACTAGAAATACAGAAAAATACAAGGGAATGATTCCCACTAAATTCGAAACTATGTGAGCTCATCAGTCTGCAAAGGTTGGTATCTAAAAGCAAAATCAAAAGAACATATATAAGAAAGTGCTGCAGAACTGATAGGGTCATGTCAAAAGGACACAGGCACCAACTCAAAGGAGCTCACAATGGCCAGACATCCAATTTGCGTTTTTGTGATTAGTCAAAAATATCAGCTCATCTTTTAAGAGGCAGGAGATAGAGAGGAGGGGAGGGTTTTACACACATTATGGGAAAAGACAAGAATTATCATTCATTTCCACATTTCCCAAGAGAATATCATAAGCCAAATATTTGGAGTCAACACTTTTAATTGTTCAATATTTTACTACAAATATAAGAAACAATACAGAATTAAATAACACATGAAAATCTGGCTAAATATATAAATATCCAGTTCAACAGTGAAAACAACTTACACTTGAATTCCTAGGTCAATGGATAGACACAGATGAAGCAAAACATACTGAAAAAGCAACTAATTTGGTCTTACGGTTTTTAGATTCGATATTATTCCAAGAGCTGGAACAATATCTTTAGAGCAAAGGAAATATATGTTCATATTTGCCTCTGCTGCTATTGTGAAAAGTTAATTCACAGTAAAAGAAGCCAGCAGAGACAAAGCATATAAATTGGCTGACTGCTGTACAGGAAATCTCCTCAACATCTGTTTTCATAATATATTTTCATTATGCGAGGCTGACTTTTGAATGACCTACAATAGAGCTGGGTCATGTTATACGACAAATGGAAAGGGAAAGCATGCTTCTCAGAAAATGTGAGCTATTGTCTAAGACTAACAATATTTATCTTGCGATAAAAATAGATAAGTTAAATGAGTAAGTTAAGATTGCCAATATTATTCCACAATAAATTCAGTCCTATATTTGTTGGAGTAAATTTCAGAGAAGCACAGGAAGAACAGCAATGAAACCAAGGATTCTAGCAAAGTCAGCTATTAGCAAAACAGTAAGCAGGAAGTGAACTAGATTCAATATTATTCCAAGAGCTGGAACAATATGTTTAGAACAAAGGGAATGTATGCTCATATTTGCCTCCTAAATGAAGCCAAATATGGGAAAACAGCCAAAACAGCCTCACAGACCAAGAACAGGGGAAGAAGAGATGTAACCTCAACAGAAAGGCAAAAGATAATCTCAGAAAAGTTCTTTGGACCTTTCTGTATTCTTTCTTCTCTCTTTCACTTTTTCTCCCTTTGCTTATTCTTTTTTTTTTTTTTTTTTTCTGTATTTATGTTTTAAGTTAAGTCTTAGAGCTACACGGTAAATTATCTGGTCCAACATCTTTATACTTCGGATGAGGTAAAGTGACTAACAGAGGTCCCCACCAGTAGGAGCCCAAGTCAGTCTGTGAGCTCAGTGCTCCTGATACTAAGTGCAGTGCCCTTTTAACCACATAACATGGCACTGCTTTACAAAATCAAGTCCTACAACAGACTGGAGAGGTAAAATTACTTCCTCTTGGAACTCAAACACTGAGTAGCTCAGATGGCAGTAGAAAGTTGTGGGATCCCTTAAGGCTTTCGCTCCCACCTCTTATCCTCTTTCAGGTCCTTTGGAGAATGGTCCCTTTTCCTCCTGCGTCAAATTCAAGTAGACCAGGGAATCACTTTCAGGGTGATGTGTGACTCATTTAGGGTTCTAGATAAAAGAAAACCAAGGTATTAACTTTGGACACTTACAAATTCTATCCTAATAGATTTTAAGAAGATAAATAACAGAAAGATTAAGAAACAATTATTCTACTGCATATTCATTGGCAAAGATAAGGAAGTAGACATTTCTGACCCAGTATGATGTGAGGGCACTATGACTCTTTATAAGAACACAAGTAGGCTGGATGCAGTGGCTCATGGCTATAAGCCCAGTCTTTTGGGAGGATCATTTGAGCCCAGGAGTTCAAGATCAGCCTGGGAAACATAGTAAGACTTTGTCTCTACAAAAAATAAAAATAAAAAAATTAGCTGGACACGGTGGCATGCACCTGTAGTCCTAGCTACTCAGGAGGTTGAGGTGTGAGGATAGCTTGAGTCCAGGAGTTTGAGGCTGCAGTGAGCTATGATCTCACCACTGCACTTCAGTCCCAGGCAATATAGCAAGACGTCTCTAAAAAAAATAACAAACTAAAACAAAAATAAAAGGGCATACATAATCCCAGGAAATACTGGCTTGGCAAATCACCTAAGACTATAAGTAAAGCAACATGTTCAAAAATGCCAAATGATCAAAATGTATTCTATTTATAAGCTTTGTTTCTCATGGATAATAACTCACTGGATGTCAGGGTAGAAATGGTCATGAATAGAGGCCTTTCCAAGGGCTACTGGCTTTCTGGCACCAACTGGGAGCCTGTGGGCCTCCCAAGGCACATAGACAATGAAGTAAAAGGCTTGGAATTTTATCTTGGCACCACCTCTCACTCTGTGTAATCTTAGGTAATTGTTTACCAGAACCTAAAAAATTCTGCACATTTTAGATCCTGCCAGTATTTCTAACTTCAGGAATCAATGGACCATGGAAAGACCATCTTCTCCCAAATGGCTCAATACTCTTCAATTTAAATAGTAAAAACAAATTACTAGAAAAATGACATAAAATAACAGACACAATTCATTTTTAAAATATTAGATTCAACAGATATAAAATTACTATCAAATTCTTATCATAGAATGTAAGAACTTATTCTCAATTATGTACTTATTTTTCTTCAGACTGGTAAAGAACACTTCTTGCATGGACAACCATCCTTAGACTATACTTGGAGTAACACTGCTCAAAAAATATATATATGTGTGTTTTGAGATGAAGTCGCACTGTGTCACCCAAGCTAGAGTGCAGTGGCACAATCTTGGCTCTCTTCATCCTCTGCTTCTTAGGTTCAAGTGATTCTCCTGCCTCAGCCTCCTGAGTAGCTGGACTACAGGCACGTGCCACTGCGCCTGGCTAATTTTCACATTTTTAGTAGAGACGGGGTTTCTCTATGTTGGCCAGGCTGGTCTTGAACTCCTGACCTCAGGTGATCTGCCTGCCTAGGCCTTCCAAAGTGCTGGGATTACAAACATGCACCACCGTGCCCTGCAAAACATTAATGACGTTTCTGCCTTACAGCTTTCACATTTGCAGTTAAATCTGCTAAAAGCCACTCTTCCTTGCCTCCTCCATGGCTGGCTTATTCTCTCCTTGCAGGGCTCTGATTAAAAGTCACCACTGCAGCGAAGCGTTCCGTAACAAATTCCAAGTAACTGGTATCCTTTTCAAGTTATCCTCTTTTATTGCATGCCATATTTCACATTATTCTATATTATTTCCTTGTGCTAAAATCTCGTTTTAATTTACTTATCATTTCTCTGCCCGTGCCCCAACCTGTCATATCCATTAGAAAGATCCTGTTTTGTTCATGATAGTGTAACCTGTGCTAATTACGATGCCAAGCATATTAAAAATTATTAATAAATATTTATAAAATGAGTAATTGAACTGAGCTTCTATGAATTTGGTTTTATCACCTATCAGACAGAAATGCATTCCTTATAAACTGCTGTGAGAATTAAACATAACCATTTCTAGATCTGATCCTTTTGTCTCATGATCATTTACATATTTAAGAACACCCTCCATGCCCTCCTTTTAACCCCACTTGCAAAATTTTATCTACTGAAATCTAAGTACTATTTTCCCTGAGTGGTAAGACTATGTGTTTTGAACTATCAATTAGCAATAACAGAATTTATAATTCTTATATGACCTAATTACTGACTGGAATCCAGAATAGTAATCTAAATAATAGCATGGATTCCCTTAGAGATCACCAGAATACGTTTTTGTTGTTGCTGTTTTTTTTTTTTTAAAAAAACTCTTAAATTAAGCCTGAATTTGAATAATTAATTTCTTAATTCTGCATCTGGTCAGAACAAGGTTTTTCCTTTTTCTAAAATAAAGTTTCTATATATCTATCGTCCTCTGATCCCTCAAAGGCCATACTTTACTCGTAGCCCCTGCCAGAACAAAACCTTTTAGGATTCTTCCCAACTCTAGAATACCTAAGGACTACCTGAAGTACTGGTTAATTTGCAAATACACAGGACACATCTAGAGATTGTGATTCTTTGACTTTTCGTGTGGTCCAGGAATATTCTTTCATTTTCTTTCTCTCTGTCTTTCTCTCCATTCCTTCCTTCCCTCCCTTCTTCCCTTTCTTCCTTCCCTTCTCTCCCTCCCTCCCTCCTTCCTTTCCTTTCCCTTCTTTTTCTTTTCTTTTTTTTCTTTCTTTCTTTCTTTTTTCTTTCTTTTTGGATTGGGTCATCTATGAACCAGTGCATGAGGGAACAAAAATAATATGGTAAGTTTAAAGCATACGGAATAGAGAGTGAAGAAATCATTTAGTGCAGAGAAGACAGAACAGCCAAGTCACGGTAAGGATAGGCGAAACTAGATCCAAAATCCATGAATCAGTGCTGATAGGGAACCTAGGGCAGTTTTGGATCTACAGGCACCTTCAGGTAGCCACTCTTCTTGACATGTGGCAGTTTAGTTTCCTAGAAATCCATTTATATGCATCCTTATAGGAACTGTCCTCTTTCTACCCCTGACTTGTGCTAGCTTCAGTGAGTAATTTTTCTTCCCACCCTCCTATAGAAAAAACATCTAACCCAAACAGTTTCTCTTCTTCAAAAGAGACACGATTGCACTAGCAGGAAATCAATTTTAGGCATCACAAGTTCATTTTGGCAACACAAGTTCATTTCAGTACATGCAGGCTTTTAGTAGACACATTTTTCTGATTCTGTCGTCCCACTGGGTCAACGTCAATTTCTTTCAAGACTGCAACTGAAATGACTTATATAGCAGGTCTTCCAACAACATCTTTTTGTTCAAATCCTAGAAAAACAATAGGTTCCAATCCAGGGCCACTGTGTGGAGTCAGCACATTCTCCCCAAGTCTGGACAGGTTTTCTTTAGATACTCCAGTTCCCTCCACATCCCAAACATGTACTGTAAGTTACGTAAATTGGCGTGTCCAAATGCTCCCAGTCTGAGTAACTGTGTGTGTGTGTGTGTGTGTGTGTGTGTGTGTATGCCCCCTGCTGTGGGATGATGTCCTGTCCCATGTCAGTTTCTGCCTTGTATCCTGAACTGCTAGGATAGGCTCTGGCCACCCATGCCCTTTGAGTAAATAATTATCTTACTTGTTTTTGTTATTCTTTCTTAAATATATGAAATAAATGAAGTATTTATTTCATATATTTAATATTAGAAATGTTTTGGTCTTTATTAAAAGTTTGGGGAAATTCTGTGACCAGAAATATGCCATAGGAACTTAAGTCTTGTTTCCATCATTTAGCCTATGGCAAAATTTGTTTTGTTACATGTCATTTTGCTTAAACTCACAGTTGCCAAGAGCCTATTAACGACAGTAAGACTTAATGTATTCTCCCTTCCAAATACTTATGCCCATGTGTCCAAACAGATTCAGATAACTTCTTAAATCTTCCTCAAAGTTTTCCTAACTGCTGCAATTCTTAAATTTTTCCCTCCATTTACCTCTCTAAACTTGCCCCTCCTTCAACATTTGTAAAATTCATGAAAATGTGCATTGATAAAACTAAAAAGGACCTTAGGTTTAGTAATTACAAAACTGAACATTTATTAGAAACTTACTCTGCCACATTGGTGTGCTAGAGCTCTATTGGCTCATGCTGATGTTTAAATAGTAGCGTGAAATCTGCCATGGTGGGAACATTTACTTCACAGAAATTAGCAAAAGCTACAAATAAGCACTCCACCCTTCTCCTCCCAAGCCAGTGTTCTAGCATATCATTCATTTCAGGCACTTTTCTAAGCACTTGCATGTGTTCCCCTTTAAATCTTCACAACATTTTTATGAGATACAGTTAGAATTATTATCCCCATCTTAATGAGGAAAGGGAGGTGCAGGGAAGTTAAATGGCTTGCCCAAAGGTACAGAGCTAATTTGTAAGAGAGAGGATTTGATCAAAATCACTAAGTAATGGTTCATTGGTACAAATAAAAATGACTGACTAGAAAACAACCAACTCTATATGTCATTTACAAGCATCCTTGCCAGAATTAACAGTTGAAAATGTTAAACTATTGAAGGAGAAATACTGTAGAAATAAATATCACACTCAGTTTCTCAATTATTTCATGCATCCTTTGTTAAGATGAAAAGAATTTCAGTTAGGTAGGATTAATAACTTCAAGAGATCTATCATACAACAAGGTGACTATGGTTAATAACAATGTATTATATACTTGAATATTACTGGCAGAATAGATTTTATGTGTTCATACCACCAAAAGAACATGTGAGGCAATGCACATGTAAGTAGCTTCATTTAGCCATTCCACAATTGTATACATTCCACAATATATACAAATATCATGTCATGCACCATAAATACATACAATTTCTACTTTCAGTTAAAAAAATAACAATAAAAATTCATAATAAGTAATCATTTTAAAAAAATATTAAAAGAAAATTGTGTACACCGTCCCAAAGGTATTTAATGTGAACTCTTTAAAGGACTTTCAAAATACAAGGCAACCATTTTTCTTCATTGTATAAAAATGGGAGAAGGTTGGAGAATTTACAAACTAGTGTCCACAGAGACTCAGAACTGGAAGCACTGGTCAGTCATCATGAAATTCTAGTTTGAATACAGAGAAGGTCAAGAGGCTTTCTTTTGACAGTCTCTCATTCATAAATTTCCGTAATTGTGCCTCATGAAATGTGGAACTTAACATTGAAATGATTTCTGCAAAACATGTCTTGCATGTTTGTAGCACAGAGTCTCATTTGTTCGTTATTTACTAGAAGAAACTGCATTTTTTTTTACAATATGGTTAGTTTTAGAGATTAAAATCATTCAAATTAAATTGTACTGAACACTTTTATTTCTTAATTTTTTTCTGACATTTCTAACATTTTTTTCTACTTAATCTACTTCATCAAATATATACATATTTTATCTCTGTCTTTTAAAAAAGTTGTTAGTGGAATAACCGCTCTACTGCATATGGGCCATTGGAATCAATTAGGGCCTATAAATGGGAATTTTGAAGAATTCTGAAAATGATATGAAAAGTATTGAGGCTTCTAAAGTCTATAATGACTTCATAACATGACTCTGCAAGTATCAGGTGCTGAGAAATTCCCAGTTTAGTAAGTTATGATAAATGAGGAAAGACCAATTTGGTTATGCCTATTATCACTACACATAGCGATGAATAGAATTTTCCCACTTTGATCTTTAACAGTTAACCTGTGAACTTGTGTCTATGTCATGCTTATGACTAAGAAAAAGGAAGTCAGAATTGCTTCCTCCATGAAAAGGTGGAAATAGGGAGAAGCGGGAAATATGCAAGAACTGAGATTCTAATAAAAAAAAGTTTTTGTAATATTATGGTTAGTAATAGATTTTGTAATATTACGGTTAGTGATAGAAAGCATGACAAAGCAGAAGTGATTCTTTTGCATTATAGGTTTGAGAGACAACATATAATAGTAGAAAATAAAGCCTTGCCTGGTCAGAGGCTCTGACCAGGTTTTGAAGTCTTTGATAGAGAGTTGCCAGGAACAGAGCCAAGGCTGTGGAATTGTAGAGAGAAAATACTTACACTGGCAGGTCAGTAAACAGTTGTCTCTCTAAGCAACTCACTCTCACATCCTGTTAGCATTTGTGGTAGGCATAATAATGGCAGCCCAAAGACATCCACATCCTAATTCAAGGAATCTGTGAATATGTTATTTTACATGGCAAAAGGGATTTTGCTGATGTGATTAAATTAAGGACCCTGAGATGGATTATGTAGTTGGGCCCAATATAATACAAGGGTACTTATAAGGGAAAAAGGAGACAAACATGTCAGATTTATGATTCAATGTGAAAAAGACTCAACTGGACATTGTTGGCTTTGAAGATGCGAGGCAAGGAATATGGGCAGTCACTAAAAGCATGAGAACAGAGAGAGGAAAAAAAGATTCCTAGAGCCTCCAGAAATGATAGTAGCCCTGCAGATACCTTGTTTTAAACCCATGCTGGCCTTCTGATCGCCAGAACTGTAGTATAATACATGTGTGTTGTTTTAAGCAACTAAGTTTGTGATAATTTGGTAAAGAAGCAATAGAAAATTAATACAGCATTTAGGATGTTTCCCCCTCTGTAAGCCAAGTTGAGTACTTTCATTAAGTGGCCCAATCTTTTCCAGGTTAAAGAGCATACAGTTGGCTTCTTTTGTTAGTAGAGGCTAAGTTCTTGGATCTGTTTAGAGGCAAGCTTAGTGTATGGGTGTGACTCTACTACTTAAATGCATGACAGTTCCAAACAAAAACAAACTGGTAATAGACACTAGGTAAAGGATGTATGCAAGCTAAAATGCAAAAGGAGCAGAGATGTTAGAGGATTGTTCAGCTGGATGATTTTCTCATCCTTTTTGTTTTTCATTAATTAGTCTAACAGATACTGACAGCTAATCTCCTTAAAACAGCCCCATGGCCAAAAACCAAGGGAATGGGTATATCATCTGAGGATTCGGGTTCCTGGCAATGTATAATAATAGGTTAGGTTATCGTGAAGAGAAGGAAATCAAGGTAAATATGCAGCTCATGCAAATGAAAAACATACTTCTACATGGATTAGCTAGTACTCGAAAAAAAAAAGAGTCAAGTTTGGCATATAAATTTTACATGATTGTCTAAATTTTCTATTGTTCTCCAAAGCAGGCTTGACTCAACCAAACAAAACCAAACCAAACAAAATGGCCTCTCAAAATAGAGCTGACTTAAAAATTAGGTGATTGTCTATGATAGTCTGCCTCAAAGTGAAGTTTATTTTAGAGTTTCTGAGAGGCATGTAATTGTTGGTGGGTTGACTAATAAGAAATAAAAGATTATCCTCAACTCCAAATTTGACTACATTGTCATATATGTGGAAGGGACAACTTTATGAAATCACTGGGTTTTAATAGAAAGAACTATTTCGAGATGGTGGAATATTTCCCTAGGAAATTTTAATTCTTTCTCACTTTCTGTTTTAAAGTACTGGATTCATGAAAGAGAAAAGAATATTCTTTGAGATCTTATTAGTCTTACTGTGGTAGTCTCCTGAGAAGTAACTGTGATAATTCTATCAGGAATGGTGCAGAGAAAGGGCCCGTGCTGCTTTACAGATGGAAAACACCAACACCGTGCTCTCCAACATTACACAGCATCACAAGAAAAGTAATGGGAGTCTAATTTCTATGTAAAAATAACATCAGTAACTATAAGTTTGCTTACACATTTGTGAGAAACGAGTAGTGATTATGACTTGAAAAACTTTTCTTTTGGTCATTTATCCAGCACAGAATTTACTTTACTTAACAGACTTACCTTACTTGCCAGATTTTTGTTATTGGCTTCTGGACAGCTACATGAAAATAATTCCTTGTCTGTCACAGTAAATTCAAGAACTGATTCATTTGACTCCTTTACTTTTCTATAAACTGTAAATACACACTCTGTCTCTTGCTAGCTCTCTCTCTCTCAGTTCCACCTCTTCACTTTCCTATTTCTGTTCCCATCACCATTTTTGAGGTTACCAAGTTCAAAACCCTTGTGTTATTTTTGACCGATCATGTTTTTTTTGCCCATTCGGAAGTTTTATGTTTTCAGAAGATGATGTAAAGTAAAATAGAAAGAAAACAAAAGTAAGGATGGAAACAAATGGAAGGCAAATGTGTAGGACTATTCCCCTTCCTCACGAAATATCAACCAGAATTCGTTAATTGTAGAAATAAAAAGTCAGATATTCTTTCCTTTTTCTTTTCTTTCTCCCACCTTTTTGTATAACCCAAGATTTGGCCTAAATGAACCAGTATTTGCTTAGCCCTGAGCATTTAGGCTTCAGCATATTCGGCACTCGGTTTTACTAGCTGTAAGTATATGAAGCCAAATTATCTGGCTATTAAAATTTTCGAAATCGGGGCGTGGGCGCAGTGGCTCATGCCTATAATCCCAGCACTCTGGGAGGCCAAGGCAAGTGGATCACCTGAGGTCAGGAGTTCAAGACTAGCCTGACCAACATGGAGAAACCCCATCTCTACTTAAAAAAAAAAAAAAAAAAGCCAGGCATGGTGACGCATGCCTGTAATCCCAGTTACTCCGGAGGCTATGGCAGGAGAATCGCTCAAACTCGGGAGGTGGAAGCTGCAATAAGTCAAGATCGTGCCACTCACTGCCCTCCAGCCTGGGTGACAGAGCAAGACTCTGTCTCAAAAAAAAAAAAAAAAAAAAAAAATTCTAAATTGGTTCTTATAGTTTGGATACTTGACCCTACAAACCTCATGTTGAAATCTGATCCCCAATGTTAGGGGTAGGGGCCAGTGGGAGGGGTTTAAGGCAGCAGATCCCTTAAGAACTGATTAATGCCCTTGGGGTGAGTGAGATCTCTCTCTGTTAGTTCCATGAGAGCTGGTAAAAGAGCCTTGCAGCACCCTCTTTTGTTTTCCTGTCTCGCCATTTGATCTCTGCACACACTGGCTCCCCTTTTCCTTCTGCCATGAGTGGAGGCAGGTTGAGGCCCTCACCAGATGCAGATGTTGGCACTGTGCTTCTTGTATAGCCTTCAGAAGCCAAATAAACCTCTTTTCTTTATGAGTTACCCAGACTCAGGTATCTTTTATAAGCAAAACAAATGGAAAAGTCAACATAGGTTCAGGTATTTATTTCATAAATGAGGGAAAACTTGGGCAGAGAAATAAGCTGATTCTTTTTGCTTCAAGAATCAGATATTAGCATTGAATGATTATATTTCCCAGAAAATCCAAGACTTGTTTAATGAACAAGGGTAATTATTTTACATGTATCTTTCCAGTAGAATTTACCTGTGGCTTGAGTAGATTGCATTATAAGACTTTTGCCCAACAGGGACTTTTAAAAATGAATTTAAACACTTGATGCTTTTCTGCTGGCACTTTCCAAAAGAAAAGGGCATTACCATTATGCACAGATTAAGTGAATGCAATTGACAACAATAGCTTCTTTCAAGTCAAGACACTAGGGCATCAGTAATGACAGGAAGAACATTTGGCAGAGGCCAGGGCACTATGGTTTAGTCCTAGCCTGCTCTTAAGAAGCTGTATGAACTTACGGAAGAAAGTCAACTTCCCTCTCTGGGCTTGTTTCCTAATTGGAAAAGAAAAATGTTGGGATAAAGTAGAATCAAACACTTCTGCCTTTGATTTTATTTTGTGGAGCACTTATGAGTTCTATGGGCTTATAATTATGTGCAATAAGATTAACTGATCTGTAATCTCCTCTTCAGGACAGAACAAATACCTTTACCTACTTTTGCAAAAGGGCCACTGACACTGAAGGCTTTTTGTGTGTTTTATAAATTCACAAGAATTAATCTGGAGGACTATGCAAAATAAAGTGGTCAAAAACTTGAAACATGAACAAAAACATAAAAATATAAACATAAAATGAAAGAAAACATTTATATAGAACATGAAATGAAAGGAAAAAAGGTTATATTTGAGTGAGACTTTTAATCAAAGTCTAAAATAGCAATGAAAGCCAACATTTGTTTCTTTCCTGTCCCCTATCCTGCAGTCATCTGAATTGGAGGAAACTCCCACCTTACCCCATCACTCTAGCAAATTCCCGTTACACAAAACATAAACTGCAGCTTTGTATTCACTTCAATAAATTATGCACTGTCTTCAGAAACCAGACATTTCATTCTTCCTCTTTGTCTAACTCGCTTCTCTTGCTTTATAGTGTCTCTCGTTTTATAATTTCTTACAGTATCTTAGATTGGCATTTATGAGGTACTAAATTTACAATAGGAGAAAGTGAATTTAAATTCTCTCTGTCCTCAATCAGTTCATTCAATAAATTAACATTTATTGAGCACCTGGTATATATAAGATGTCGTGATAGTTGTGAAAGATAAAGAGAAATTTATAGTCTAAAAAGGCAGAATGACATGACACAGTTACTGTAAGTATGTATCACTTGCATGATGCTGATAGTGTTTGAGGCATCCTGGGAGTAGAACACAGAAAGTGCTACTTAATGAGTGATCATAATTGGACAATTTCAGCCTCTTAAATGGGCAGATGGCCTGTGAAGTGCTGTAAAAGGAGAAGAGATAGTCCTTCTCATGATGAGTGGAAAGGATCCTGCATGAGTGCCAGACTTCTTTCTTTGGTTCTATCACCATTGTTTGATTCCATTAGCTTTTAAGTCGTCTTAGCAAACAAAAAACAGAAATGTTCAATTTAATATCCAATTGCAAGAGAATGCCCTGACGCATTTTAAAACAGTATCAACATGTCTGTATTTTGGAAACAGCAAACAAAACACACTGTTGCCATTCCCTTATTTATATCTTCAAATGACCCACAAATTGTCATTAAAAATATAATTTCTCTCATTTTTCTTTTAACACCCTGTGGCGACTCACCTCGGTCCTGATTCCGGTGACGTTTCCAGTACAGTAAGATTGAGATCAGGACCAGAAGAATTACCAGGGAAACAATGCTTAACAATAGTGGAACTGAAAACCAATAGCCTATAGATATTTAAGAAAGAAAGAAAGAAAAAAAAAGTGATGTCACGAGAGGAAATTGTTGAGGCAAAAAGTGATAAAGCAATAGAGTTGAGCTTTTAGTTGAAATCGTCGTTAACTACATACATATGGAGGTTTACATGCATGACTTCATATCATTTTAATACTATTTAGATATTAGCAATAGCTAACATGTTTTATTTGGCTACTATGTAACAAGAGCTTTAAATGTATCAATGTATATCACTTAATCCTCAAAACATCCGAAGAGTTAGATATTATTATTATCTAACAGATTTAAAGAAAACTGAGGCTTGGAAACATTAACTGAGATCAAAATCAGAATAGCAAATGGGATAATCAAGTCTTGGTTGAAAGTCTGTTTGCCTCTAAAGCACATATTCTTTGCCATACTGTCTATTAAAAGAATATATGTTTATTGAGGAAATTGTGGAAAATACAGAGAAGTATAAAGGAAAAAAAAAAGATTCTCATTTCTACCCCCAGAGATAACTCATCTCAAAGTTTTTATTAATGTCTTCTTATCTATGGCTTTGTTATTAAATCTCTTTCCAGTAGTCAATCAATGCAACTCATCCTAAATATCAGCTCCTCAGTGTCATGTTGCAATGCAAAGGCAGACGAGGAACTTTTTGATTTGGGAGTCTTTAACATCTTCTCCATACTTCCATAATGGGTTTTGCCACATCATTTAACTGAACACCTTCAGACTTTTAGACAGGGATTTGTCTAATTTCTACAGTTCCAGTGCTTTGAGCATAATGCTTTGAGTGTGGAAGATTTTTGGTAAATGTTCACAGAATAAACAAACATTATATAAGTAGTATATAAACACTGTAAGTGATATAAGTGAAATCTGGCATTCTTGGGGGGAAAAAAAGACATTCTTTTTAGGTTCTTGTTTTTCAAGAAAATATACCCTTTGCCATGGCTGAATCTGAAGATCTCTTCACAAATACCCAGATTCAACACTGCAAGTCTTTCTGACCAAATTTGTGTAAATATCCAACTTCTGATTAGTCTGAGTTTTCAGGGTCTCCAAAAATGCCTAGAGTAGGTGAGCCTTAGAGGCTACTGCACTAAAGAGACGTGTGTAGAAAGTTTTTCCATTTTATTGCTCATAATTTCTCCAAAAAGGAGCAGTAATATTTTTTAGAAGGCTTATTACTGACTGCTTCATCTAGAGTCAGTGCTTCAAAACTACATAGAGAAAAGATTTGGCTATTATTGCTAAAACTTCTTGTTTTTATAATCTCTGCTCCCTTTATTCTCTCCTCTATCATTCTCACCTCTTGTATCTATGAGGCCCAAAGACAGTAGTTTAGATAAAAAACACAAGAGAGTAAAAAAGGAACTTGGATGAGAGGCAGTTTGCTTTAAAATGGGTGATGAAAGCACTTCAGGTAGGTCCTTTTCTCACAGTGTAGATTACACAGTGGTTTCATCACAGATGTTGCTTCCAGGAAACCTTCCAAATCTCTCTCCCAGATTGAGCCCCTCCTTCCCAACCTCCAGTCCTTTCGTGGTGCATCATAGCTTTCTCTCTGGAGAATTGAATGCATAGTTTTACAATTGCCCATCCATTTATCTGTACTCCCTAAGACGAGAAGCTTAGGGACTGAGTCTTGCTCATTGTTGCATTTTTCATGTTCAACCCAAAATCTGGCCCAGAAAAGACCTAATTACATGGTAATAGAATGGAAGAAATAAATAAATGAATGGATCTCAGCAACAGCATTTGGTGTGTGGGCAATGAACCACATTTATGAAAGTAACACTTGCTTTATTTGTTTTTTCAACTGTTTTTTATTTTTTCCTTATTTGCCCCATTCTTTCTCCAAATAGCTCTTATGCTAAGAGGCTGAAAACCTTTGTAGGATATTCACCTCCTTCCAGGTGTGTGCACACAGATACAACCACAGCCACCTTGCTCACTTTCTCTTACCTTTGTTGAAGGTTTGTTTAAAGTCGGTCACAGTCCCCAGGTGCAGCACCTGGCAGATCACCTCCTTCCCCACCTGATTCGTAGGGTCTTTGACCTGGAGGATGCTAGTAACAGATGTGGTCCCATTTGGGTGAGACACAGTCTCTGTACTATTTTCAATCCCTGACCGAGGAACCTTCCAGGAGATCACGGGGGCTGGGCGGGCAGTGGCAGAGCAAGTGATGTTTAGGTGGTCTTCAGAGAATTTGTAGTGAAGGGATACTGTGGGCTGTACTGGGACAAAAAATAAATACAAACTGTTATCAGTTAAGCACCTGGTCTGAGTCCTGCAGTCTCCTCAGAGAGATGAGGGAAATATGCTTACAGAAAGATGGCGGAGGCTAGAAAGATAGGGTGGCATATCCTACCCAAACTGGGGACTTTCCAATTCTTCTTGTTTCTAATTCTCTGATCTGCAGAATGGAGACTGGCCTAGTACAAACCTGTGATGAGAAAGACCCTCTTTGTAATTTGTCTGTAGCAAAATTAGTTGGATGGGCATAGAGATTTGAGAAATCAGATGTTACTTTTCTCTCCCAAACAGTGCAAAGCCTAGTTATTATGTTCTTCTTTTCTGGGGGCACTGTGGCATCTCTGCCTTCTTCTAGGCATTCATCTTAAATGGCTTGATAATAATCCCAACCAGCACCACTTACTGCCATATATGTGGCCTGTATCTATCAGAAGCACCAGGGCAGTTTCAGAACAGAGAGCCCATAGAAAGGCTACTGTTTAGAGACAGAGTCTTGCTCAGCCACACTGCCTAGGCTGGAGTGCAGTGGTGTCATCTCAGCTCACTGCAATCACCCTCTCCTGGGTTCAAGTGATTCTCCCGTCTCAGCCTCCCAAGTAGCTGGGACTCCAGGTACCTGCCATCATGGCTGGCTAATTTTTGTATTTTAGTAGAGATGGGGTTTCACCATGTTGGCCAGGCTGGCCTTGCACTCCTGACCTCAGGTGATCCACCCGCTTCAGCCTCCCAAAGTGATGGGATTACAGACATGAGCACCGCACCCGGCCTAGAGATAGTTATTTTCTTCTTGGAGCTGAACCAGTGAATTAGATACATGGGGAAGAGGTGAAAAATCCCTTTTTGAAAGAGCTACACAAAATGTGAATTTGGAATTCATAGCTAATAACCTTAAAAACCGTAAAAATGTCTGTTGGAAGAGTATTGGAAATCACCTAAGAGAAAATAACTAGCACATGAGAAAATTGTTTTCAGGCTAGCTGTAGCCTGTACCCTCTTGAAAATCCCCTGATTAGTGTGTTCATTTTTGTTGGACTATAGAATTTTCCTTCTCTAAGCAAATGTAGACTTGTCTTTCTGTGTTTGACTTTGGAGCCCACAAGATAGTTAAATCCCAGTGCTAACTGAAAGCCTGGGCTGTGCTTATAGGTTCAAGAGGCAGGTAGATGACAGTGGGTTGGGGGAAGTAGGGCTATGGAACTGTGGCTCTGACTAAAGAGTGCCCAGATTACTAGTGCCTGTGAGAACTGGAAGAAGAGAAATAAAACTGAAAATATATGAATATGGTTGTGGCCAGACTGAGTGTTGAGGTCCTATGATGTATCAAAGAATGGCTTAGATGAAAGTTATAAGGTGTGGCTGGAAAAGATCGGGGTGGAAGAGAACAGAATTACTAGCTTTAAAGCTCAGAGGCATCCGGTTTTCTGGAAAAAAAAATGCAAAAAGTCTATAAGTGAAGGAAGGAGACTAAGAGAAAAAAAGATGAAAGAAAAAGAGGAAGAGAGCAAAAAGGAACAGAAATGAGAAAAATATGACATAAGAAAGGCAGAGAGGAGGAAAGGAAGGAAGGAGACAGGGAGGAGTAAGAGAAAAAGACAGACACAGAGAGAATGAAAGAAGTGGAAATCAAGAAAGAAATGGCGTAAGATTCTATAGAGAGGACTCATCATAGGCAAATACAAGAAATTTCTTCTGGTGTTGTCCTATCTCCCTTGCATCCTCATCTACTAAGCTATTTCCCTTGCATTCTTATCTACTAAGTCTCTTCTTCACTGTGGGCAATGTTCTTGGCATGACTAAACTCTCCCTTCAGTATTCCTAATAACCCTAAGTTTGTCCTCTACTCCCTAAAACTACCGCCATGTGTGCCATGCTCCAAAGTTATCTCTTATTCCCACTTCCTAATCTTTCATCTCAGCTGTGTGTCAGTTAAGAGGAAAGGAATCTCATTAAACTAAGCCTCCTGGATTTTAAAAGAATGCTTATTCTCCAGGTATATCTTTAGTTGGTATCATTTCAGGTATGAAATGATATGTTCTATGTGCCCTTATCAATCCTGAAAGAGTTACCCTGAAGCAAAATGAGAAGGACAATCGTACTGGCTCAAGGCTAGCCCAATCTGGCTCTATCCTTAGTTCCAAAAAGTTGAAGTTGTAAGTGATCCTAGAAATGATCTATTTCACACTTATTGTGCAGACAATGAAACTCCAGTGCAGAGTGAATAGGGCTCTTCTACGGTCACATGATTGCTAGTTGCAAAGCCAGGTCTGAATGTTATTACTGCTAATGGAAAACTTGTTGCCCTCACCATTGTCCTCAAATTACTCCTGTTGACGGCAGAATCCCTCAGAGATAAGATAGCTCCAGTCAAAGAACTCAGTGTAGTCCCATGAACTCTCCAAATAATTGTAAACACAGCTATAGTAGACATGAAAAGCTATCTTCTCATGACCCTTTCTGTGGTTAAAATCCTGAAAAACTGGACCCTATGCCTGTTCCAAACATTCTTGAAAATAGTATTTCCAGACACAGACAATGTATTCCAGAGACTCTCACCATAGAGGGTGAGGCAGGCTGTTCCTGAGATCTTCCCATAACCAAAGGTATTGAAGAGACACATGTAACACCCTTCATCCTCCAGGGTGGTATTCCAGAAGGTGATGGTTGAGTTTTGGAGTCCCAGCTCGGTAATGTTCAACTTGTCCTTGTAGGCAGGCTGGACCACCACCCCATAGCTGTTGCTGAAGGTGGCTACGTTTTCTGGGCTTACAGCTTTCTTTTTCTGCCATGTCACAATCAGGACTTCGTAGGTAGTTTGCAGAGAGCATCTTAAGGAAGCAGGCGTATTCAGCTGCTCTCTTTCATCCTGGGTCACCACTTGCACTATGGAATCAGAAAAGAACATTTATATTTAAAGATTGTAACACACATACACTTTTTCCTGATTACAAATACAATGTATTTTCAATGTCAAACATAAAAAAGATAGAGAAAATGCAAAGAAAAAAACATTTATTTACATTGCTACATGGTTCCAGAGAGATATACAGTTCAAATATGTTTGTTCAATCTTTAAAGAATAGCAGCAGAGTAGAAAAACAAGAAAGCAACTCTCAGTTACAAGAAATTGTGAAGAGCCTCTGTAAGTTGCAAAGAAGGTACAATGAGATTGAAGATGTAAACTGCCAGGTAGGATAGCAGCTTCACCAAGCACGTCCATGCTTGGAGAAGTAGAAACAAAGAGCCAGAAAAGGCGAAAGGATAACAGGCAGGGTGATCACTTCAAGTAAAGAAGATGAAGCAGCCTTATGGATTCCACACAAACACACACATATACACATTCTCCAAAGGAAGCAGGTAGAACAGAAGTGTCTGCCTCCAGGAAGCAAGAGTGTATACAGGAACATAGGTAGAGAGATGTATGGGACAATGCTCTGGAGGATCTTGAAATTCTGACACACAAATAATAATTTACACACCTCCACTTTCATTAAATGCTATGGCAATAATTTCTTCCCTTCTACAATATTAGCAACTCATAATATAATAGATTATTTGATGGAAAATCTCAACATAGTAACAAATAGCCAAACTTTTGAGAAGGCCAGCACAATGACAGAGAGAAATAATAAACTGTACAAACCCAATAACTCATACCAAATGAATAAAGATATAAGCCAATAAATACTTTGACATGAATACATGTGATATCCTAAGTGTAATTAAAGCATTACAAATAGAAATTCGAGATGTAAAAAATGAGAAATATAAAATTGCAATAGATTGGCTGGCTTAGCAAAATGGATGCCACTGAGGAGTAAATTAGTAAACAGTAAGACCAGGCCATAAAATTCTTCTACAATGTAGCACAAAGAGATAATGATACAACAGGAATTAAGGAAAAATTCAATGAGTAGACTTAAATGTTCCAAAATCAGTCCAATAAGACTTCTAAAAGGAGAGGAAAAAGGGAATGGAAGACAAAAGCACTATAAGAGGAGAAGAAGTATTTTTCAAAATGATAAAAGGAACAAACTAAAATCAGATCTATTCTATTAATTATGAACCTTTATGCACCTAACAACATAGCTCTGAAATATATAAAGCAAAAAAAACTATAATTACAAAGAAAAAATTTTAAATCCACAATCATATTGAGAACCTTCAATTTCATATGTTTAAACAATTATTAAAGCAAAAAAGTTAAATAGAAAATATCAAAAACTTCCAGGTACAGTGGCTTATGCCTGTAATACCAGTGCTTTGGGAAGCCAAAGCAGAAGAATCACTTGGGCCAGGAGTTCAAGATCAGCCTTGGCAACAGTATGAGACCCTTATCCCTACAAAAAATGTAAAAATTAGCCAGCCATGGTGGCATGTACTTGTAGTTCTAACTACTCAGGAGCCTAGGACAGGAAGATTGCCTAAGCCCAGGAGTTCAAGGCTGGAGTGAGCAATGATTACATCATCATACTCCAGCCTGGGTGACAAAGTAAGACCATATCATAAAGAAAATAAAATTTGAAAAACAATATATATTTATATATACACTTCAGGTATTTAATATTATAAATGTTTTATATGTTTATATAGATATACACTATATACTTTATATGTATGTAGATATCTCTCTGCATGTGTATATATACATATATATGTGTGTATATATATATATAAATTTCTTCCATTCTCTAATACTAGCAACTCATACTATGATAGATTATTTGATGGAAAATCTCAACATAATAACAAATAGCCAAACTTTTGAGAAAGTCAATACAATGAAAGAGATATAATAAACTCTATAAACCCAATAACTCATACTAAATGAATAAAGATAACATAAGCCCCTCCCGCACCCCTGCAACACACACACTTTACTCAAGGAAAGGATGTATAATCTTTTCAAAACACATATAGAACATTCTTCCAAACTGAACTCAAAATAGGCTACAAAAAAGTTGTTACTCTATGTATGGCCTTGAACACAGTTCATAATACAATAAAAATAGAAATCTACACACTTCTTTTAAGTCCTAGGTACATGAGAAATCATAGAAGAAATCATAAATTATTATAGCTGAATGACAATGAGTGCATAACATGTTAAAAATCTATAGAAATGGGTAAGACAGGCTGGGCACAGTGGCTCACGCCGTCAATCCCAGCACCTTGGGAGGTCAAGGTGGGCAGATCACTTGAGGTTAGAAGTTTGAGACCAGCCTGGCCAGCAAGGTGAAACCCCATCTCTACTAAAAATACAAAAGTTAGCTGGGTGTGGTAGCAGGGCACCAGTAATCCCAGCTACTTGGGAAGCTGATGCAGGAGAATTGCGTGAACCTTGGAGGTGGAGGTTGCAGTGAGCTGAGATTGTGCTACTGCACTCCAGCCTGGGTGACAGAGTGAAATTCTGTCTCAAAAAAAAAAAAAAAAAAGGAAAGAAAGAAAAAAGAAAGAAATGGGCAAGACAGTTCTCAGAGAAACATATTTAATTCTAGCAACATTTAATAGAAAAGAAGAGATATTGAAAAATGAATACACTTACTTCCAAACCTCCTATCCTCCCTTTCAAAAATCCCAGTGAATTAATAAAGATAAAGGCACTAACTAATACAATGGTACAGAAAAGGTAAACTTGATCACAAGCATCCAAACTTGTTTTTAAAGACTGATAATATAGATAAAATGTTGCTAAATATACATAGAGAAAAAAAAAGAAGGTTGAGCAAACAGCTCCCCAACAATATCAGTGAATGAAAGACGGTGTAACAAATACAGGCTGGAACCCCTGAGTATTGCATAATTCAACACTAAATGATGTACACTCTTGGAAGATGTGAAAAGTTCTGGGAAACAATATCTGTTGCTAGGATTGAGGTTTCCTTAAAGTTTGTTGAGATTCTGCAGAGCAGAGGTTTGAAGAAATGATTGCTTTTAGAAAGCAGAGTGAAAGGGGACTCAAACTAGAGTTCAACTCTTGGATGAGTTTTTCTTTTTTCTTTTTGACTATGGAAGACATAATTTAGGGGATGTTTACAATTCTTTGCTACTTCTATAGCATCTCATTTAGATTCCTCTGTTCAGTTGATTAGTCCTGTGATGAATCTCATGGACCAGAGCCCACCTGATCTTCACCAGCATCACCCACATCTGGGGAGGCTGATGCTGAGCAACATCACACTGCAAGTGATGAAAAGGCCATTAGCAAAGTGAGTGTGACCTCCCAAGGAACCGAGGAGGAAGAGCTAGGAACTTCCATAGATAAGTAGATGGCATAGCCACATTTGTTATACAATAGGTAATATAAGCATGTATAACTTCCACATTTCATTGTTTTCTACATTTTTTTCTGTAAAAAGGGAACACACCCAATTTTAAGGCTTACTGCCAGATTACCTTTCAAAAAGACTGAATTCAAGCCTTCCCATATTTTTGTAGACACAGGAAATCATTATTTGTAAGAGTTTTTCAACTCAGTAAGTAAAAAATGGCATTTTAATTTAGAGGATATTTTTCATAAGCTGGTTCATCTACTCGGGAAACAGCTTCTAAATATTAAAGTGTGCTTCTACATTGAAAACAAAAATGTGGAAAGCAGAAAGAACCACTCCCATTCCTGCAAGCAGATTAAATGTTTAAATAATTCATGCAGATAAATGGAACTAGCATCACACAAACAATAGTGGCCAAATGTCTTAACTCCAGAAATTGTGTTTGCTGGAATCCAAGCAGGGGAATTGAGCTTCTTTACCTTGTGCTGTGCACAGCATCACTGCTGCCATGCCCCAAACCAGGCTGTAGGTAGACAGATAACAGAAGAGCCTCCTGACCACCTGAAGACAGAAAACAAAATACAGAAATGGGGTTTGGATTTGGACAAAGCCAAGGAAGCTTCAGTCTAATCGCTATTTCAGGGATGTTGTAGCTGAATTTTTACCCACCAAAGAACTTTGGTTTTGTGGGAGCAGAACTAGAGGTTATAAATGCAAGAAATAACAAAGCGTGTTCAAGTTATGAGGAGGGAAAAGCAGCAGCATGGCTCCAACACAATAGCAATCCCTGGCAACTTGGGACCTTGTTCCTAAAGCCACTGCTGTCAAGAGCGAGGTCTCAAAGACACAGGATCACTGGGGAAAACAAACTGCCTTAAATAAATACAGAAAATGCTGAGAATACAAATGTTAGACAGCATCCACTTGCCAAAAACATTCACATCTGTTAATAATACAAATGTAACTCAAGGGGTAACCACTTTTCAGGAACATTATTTGACTGCCTTGAATTTTGTTGAGGTTCATTTTAATTCTGCAAGACTTATATATAAACTGCATGTTTTAAAAACCAGCACTGGCTTTAATTTTTTCCTTCATTGCCTTATTTTCATGCATGTGGGCAGAAATCCTTGGCCTTCTTACAAATCATGGGAGTATTTAAAAGAATGTTATTCTGGGCATCATCCTTCTATAAAATGATAAGGCAGGGTAGAGGCAGCTGAACTTTTCTCTGCAGTAGTCCCATGGATCCCTTCATTTGGTCTGTATGTATGTTTAGGGGGGGCAAAGGCAAGAAATGTAATTTTTTCCTATATGTTTTCTATATTTTTATTTTTCATGATAGAAATATGTAAATAATGTAACTTTTACCTATTTTTTTTAACTGAACTTTAGTTTTATTTCATGTTACTATTCCAACTAGAGATAAGAATTTACTTTCAATAAATGTCGCATAATCTCTGTCAGTCTCCCACAAACCCAACACCCCATAATTGTCCCAATCTCTAGCATTGCATCTACATTCCTGGGGGTTCAGAAAATGCCAAGCTATAAGACAGGACTACTAATCATTGATTACAACCATCTATTATGCTAGCATTTGCTAAAATGGCTGTGTTCCCCTCAAGTCATCACTGTCATTAATTTGTGCAATTATTGCCCACAAGATGAGCTGGTGTTCCCCTTGTGCTGGGTGAAAGGAAATTCTCCAAGCCTTTCTGCCTAAATTCCCATGTATCTATCCATCTCTGTTTTACTGTTCCCTCTTCCTACAGTCCCTTCAATGGACTGTAAGACACAGGCTTTTTTTTTTTTTTTTTTTTCTTGTATTTCAACAACTACTTGCAGTTTCTATTTTCTACTCTCCTAAACTTCCCATGTCCGGGGGCTGGGCATAGGGCCTTATTTTGGGAATGCAAACTGGTATCTGAGCATAAACATCAATTAGTCACATCTTGCTCTCCCAGCCAGAAAATATTTATCTCTCTGAGCCAGAAAAGCTGGTTCCTCCATCACTATGCATTCATCCAAACAACTCTTTCTAGCATGAACATTATATCCTTGATCTTTTAGCATTTAGGCATTTGAAACTGGAATGGCAAGGCTCTTGGTATTGTAAAATGCTGGATTTTTAAACTAAAATGTATTTTCTGCTTAGAATTCCTCCTCTAAGGCAATGTGTGCTTAACTGTCTGATTTGAAAGACCAGGGGACAAAAATAAAGTACTGGAATAAAAAACCACACCAGATGATACATTAAAATAATACTCCAACTTATGTTTTGCATGAAGTTACTAAACCATGAATACTAACATTTATTGAATATTTATTATGTACTAGACACTGTTCTTAGCACTTGAGATAAAGTATTTCATCCAATATTTCATATAAATCTATATAGGAGGCACTATTATGATCATCATTTTCAAAATAAAGAATACGAGGCACAGAGAAGTTAAGTAACTTGCCCACACAGCTATGAAGTAACAGAGAAGGGGTTAAAGCCCAGGCAGTCTGGTTCCAGAGCTTATAACCATAATCACTACACCATCTTGCCTCCCCTATATATAAAGTTTTGTTGGTTTTAAAATCTCCACCTATCATTACAAAAGTACATTGTTATTGCCTATGACCAAATCATGATTGTGAGGCATTACCAAATTGCTATTCACACAGCAGTCTCTGCTTCATTGTCCTGCAACAATATGTTAAATTCAATTTTGAAACTGTATTTAAGAAGCATTCAAACAGGTTTCCACAGAGCCAAGGAATCTCTGAAAGCCAATGAGCCACTGTCTAGAAGCTCTGCTGGTAATACAGCGTGACCCTTTCTGTCACAACCTGCCACTCAGTCCCTACAAACATGTTATCCAATCTCCTGTCACTGTGCTTTCCACCTTGCATAACAAACTCCATTTCACCATTCTTTCAATGACTCAAAATCAACAAGCTATTTCCTGCATCTGTTCTTTTATTTATGCTTTCAGTTGAATAAAAGAAAGGAACAAATGGTGAATAATTAAATCTATGAATAACATCAAATTAATCATCATTTTACCCGGAAGAGCTTCTCTTTTGGACTTTTATCTCTCAGGCACTCAAGTCATTCAGGATGTCTTGCTTTTCCCCTACCTAGATATATAATTAGTCACTATACACATTAACTTCTCGCATGTGAAGTGTTTGTCCCTTACTACCCTAGTCTCAGCTCATAACATGGGTGCATTGTGCAGTAGTCTTGTCTTTCACTGGAACTGAACTTCTGCTAATATAGCCGAGCCACTATACCTGCGGGTTCTGTATCCATGGATTCAGGTAACCACAGATGGAAAATATATATTTTTTAAAAAGCATCTGCACTGAACAAATACAGATCTTTGTCATTATTGTCTAAATAATACAGCATAAGAACTATTTATATAGAATCTACATTGTATTAGGAATTATAAATAATGGAGAGATTAGTTTATTTGTATGGGAGGACATGCATAGCTTATACGCAAACGTTATGGCATTTTATATAAGGGACTTGCACCATCCACCCATTGGTATCAGTGAGGGTCTTGGAACAAAGCCCCCGTGGATACCGAGGGACAACTGTACTTCTTTCGTTGATTCTAATACTAATCATCTTAATTGGGTCTGACTTCATTCCAGGCACTATGGTAGGCGCTTTGGAGACAATGGTGGATAACGGAGATATAATCCCTAACTTAGTTAAGTTTACTATCCAGCTTATGTATTTACACACTATTGACAGATTAATTTTCCTTAAATTCCCCTTTGCACAAGTTGCCATCCCCTTAACAATCTTCTACAGCCCCTTGCTATCTAGAGAAAACTGTTCAAAGTGCTTAGCCTATTTTCATTCTTGCAAATTAATTTCCACTACCTTCCTATGTGTCCCCTCTCTGCCAGCTGGCCTTTTCTACTTCTAAATGCACCACACAATTTCCTGCCTTGGTATTGTTGCTTAAGCCATTCCTCCTATGTGGAATGTCTTCCTCCTCACTTGTATTTATATAAGGTCTTACTTTTACGAGCCTGATTACAGTCATGTCGCTATACAATGATCCGCCTCTTCTGAAGCACTTTCTCCTTAGGTCTTTTGGAACTTTTAGTGCTCCAAGAAGATTCAAGCATCTTCCTCCAGTGCCAAAGGGATCCTATCTACCTTTGTCCACCACACCACAGCTTCCAGAGCTTGTCTGAAAACATCCATCTGCATTCCAGTTTGAGAGAAGATGACTACCTCCCAAGTATATTCACCATATACCCCACACCCTGAGACACTGTTTCCAGCATGCCTACTACCCGTCAACACACTCCCATCCCCCGCCACTCCCCCCAGCTGCCAGTCTTTCATTCTCTCTTGTCAGTGGAAAAAAAATATAACACTGAAGCAGACCTGACAATTTTGAAACTACTATTTTTTCTCAGACTGTGTTAAATTCCTGAGGTTGGGACATTGGCTGCTTGTTTTGTTAGCAACAATCTCTTATTTGACTCTGTCTATTCTTTTATGGTATTTAGCAGTATGAACATAGTCTTCTGTAAAGTGGTGGCCTCTCTGTGCCTGTCTCATTGCCCCTAAGAACCTCAATAACCACTAAATCCTGTTGCTTTAGCGGGATGTCCTGACCGCCTTTTCCTTAGTAAACCCATCATGGGCGTCCCATTCTGAAGTTATATGCTCTTATTGGCTCCTGTTTAGCCCCACCTGTTGCTACTATAATTTGAAGCTTATTTCTAGAATATTGAACCATAATAATTTAAATGACATTGGTTTAGGTTCAGGATGATAGTTAAAGGGTGATATTCTACCTGTAGGAATCCCATCCCCTCGTTCTCAGTGTTTTCCTTAACTAAGCCCTGTTTTTGCCATTCCTTTTAGATACAATGACTTCCCTGCTAGAATTCATTTTCCTTATCACTGTAAGCTGGGTCTTTCTGTGTGCCCTTCAGTTTCTCTGGGATTTTTATTGTCTTGTGGTATCCTTCCTTTTGTGGGCTTGGGAGCGGTGGGTGGGGAAATAGAGTTCTCAAGGATCTAAATCTCTCCTCCTTTATCTGCCATAAGGATTTCTCTTACTTTTCCTGTCTAATGGGAGCCACTCAATTCTAATATCCTCCTACTCAATGGGTTTCTTCATTTTAATTCTGGTCAATACATGCCCTTTTCTTTCCTTGGGAGACAGCCATGACCTAAACTTAATGAGGGCAATATAAAGAGGAAGTGCCAAACCAATTCCAAATAACAGGTGTTTCACAAACATTAATTAAAGCAATTAGTATAGAGCCCAGCTTATAGTAAAAGCCAACACGTGTTAGGCAGCTAAAAAAATTTAATTGATCAAATCATATAAGGGAACTACAGTCATGAAAACAAAGAAGCCCATTTATAACCCTTGCCATGCAGTCCAGGGTTCACAAAAGCCTGGGTCTTACCTGACGCTGCCCAGCTGGCAGCTATATTGCCCCTATCCATGCCTCTTCCTCAGCAAGTTACTATGTCCAAATCCACATCACCCCACATGTAGTCACATGGACTTGTAAATATTAGCCTTCCGCCTGTTTATTTGTAAAACCAGGTAATAATTCCTTGTTAGAAGGATAGTTATAAAGAAGATTAAGCGCATCTAGCTTGCAGTAGACCCTAGCTCACAGACCACCATTCTCCTTTGTTAAGAAAGACAGTGAAATCACTGGCTGTGCGGTCTTGCCAGCAAACCATACACGAAAACATCATCTTGAGGCATTCATTGCATTTGGATTTTTATTTCAAATACCAATGGGGTATATGAAAACCTTCTCCGTCTTTTTGTCTTGTAAGCTGGTTCCGAATAAACAAAATGTCTGTTTCTCTGGATACCCTGGGTTAACCCTTCAAAGCATCTCGATCACAGAGCATTTCAGTTCTCTCAAGCGAGACTTCAGAGTTAACCCTCTTCAATTCATGGCTTCCCCCAGGCAAGGGCTAGGAGGGAGAAAGGGGCTGAGTAACAAAGAGAAGACGCAGGAGCTCTCCCGGAGAGAGCGAGCCTGGAAATCTGCATCCCCGCCGCAGCTTTTGGTGTTAGCACGAACCAACGCAGCATTCCTCATTCCCTTTTGGGGGCAGTTTAAAATAGGGGGTGCCTCCCCAGCTTTGGGAGCTGGAGCCCGAGAGCCGAGCCGTGAGCCTGCAGGGGGATGCGCCAGCCTCGCGAGCTCGTAACAGGCGCCCCCGGAGCCCCCCAGCCTATGCATCTTTTTGTCAGGGAATTGGAACGGAGAACCCCCAACGCCAGCAGCGGCCCGTAAACCACCCTTTGGAAGGCAAAATCCGCACCTCAGCAGGGGATAGCGCTTAGAGACAAGCGCTGCCATCAACACCACAGATCAAGTCCCCGGACCTGATTGTGGCGAGAGCCGAAGCCCCGCGCCCCCCACTCGCCGCCAGCCGCAGGACCTCCGTCGGCATCGCCCACCCTGCGCCCTCATTCCCAAGCCCCGTCCCCGCTCACCGGCCTCGGCATCCTCGCTCCCGGAGGCGCGCGTGGCCGACTGCGGCTGTGTGCCTGGAACTCTGTGTGCCTGGAACGCTGACGGCGGAGAACGTCACCTGTGCCCTCGCCGTCCCACGTCTTACTCCTCCCTAGTCCCTTCTTCCACTCTCCTTTTCCCGCGCCCTTCCAGAAGCGGAGGCTGTCTGTGTGGGGGCAATTAAGTGACGTTTGTATTCACCTTTGTCTATTTTCAGATATTTTTCCCTTTTCAGAGGTGACCGCTAGGGAAACTGAGACTGTGTTTGGGGCGGGGGGCGGGGGGGAAATCATTTTTTTCTTCCATTTTCCTGTTAACTGGACTGCGAAAGGAAATGAGGTAGGAGGTTGTGGAGATGAATTGTTATACTGTTAGCTTTTGATGTAGTGGCAAAGGATTCAAGCTGAATTTAACCAATAGTTTTTTTTTAAGAAAAAACTTACATTTATTATTTTTAAATCCAGATACAAATTATGTATTTAAGCAGTAATTCCGTAATGATTTCACCTTTCATGATGTAATCGATTCTTTAGTGAAGTTTCCTCCCATTTGCATTAATGATGAGGATTCTTTTTTCTTTTTCTTTCTTCTCCTCCTCCTCCTCCTCCTCCTCCTCTTCCTCCTCCTCCTCTTTTTAAAAAGTTCCAGAGTTATTGGCTCTAAAAACAAACAAAAAAGACAAACAAATCATCAAATGTTCATCTCCTGAAGCCTTTTGTGTTTTACTACCACCACCCTCTCATAAGAAGCTGGGACGAAGTTCTGGGGTTTTGTTTTTCCTTCTTTTTACAGATAAGGTCTCGCTCTGTTGTCCACGGGAGAGTGCAAGCAGTGCGGTCACAACTCATTCCTGGGCTCAAGGGATCCTCTCACCTCAGCCTCTATAGTAGTAGCTAGAACGATAGATGTGCAGCCATTATGTCCAACTATTTCATTTTTTTTTTTTTTTTTTTTTAGACATGTGGTCTTGCTATGTTGCCCTGGCTGATCTGGAATTTCTAGCCTCAAATGATCCTCCTGCCTCCACCTCCCAAAGCAGTGGGATTACAGGCATGAACCACTGCACCTGACCTATTCTCCTACTTCTAGCACCGTAGACTAGGCTCACCCGATTTTGAATTTTATATCAATGACATCAGAGCATATGTCCTCACTCATATCTGGGTTTTTCACTCAACAGTAGATTTTAAATATCCATCCATGTTATTGCCTGTAGTGTGGCTTATTCATTCTCACTGATGTATAGTATTCTATTCTATAAATACTGTGTATTACAATCTATTTATCTATTCTTCTGTTAATAAACATTTCTTTGTTTTTCAAATTGGAGGCATTTTTCATAGTGGTGCTATAAACATTCTTATACATGTCTTTTCATAAGCATATGTACATCATTCTATTTTTTGCCGTATATTTTTCTATCACTTTATTTTTAACCTTTCTTATTAAAGAAACTTTTTTTTTTTTTTTGAGACGGAGTTTCGCTCTTTTTACCCAGGCTGGAATGCAATGGCGCGATCTCGGCTCACCGAAACCTCGGCCTCCTGGGTTCAGGCAATTCTCCTGCCTCAGCCTCCTGAGTAGCTGGGATTACAGGCACGCGCCACCATGCCCAGCTAATTTTTTGTAGTTTTAGTAGAGACGCGCGTTGACCAGGATGGTCTTGATCTCTTGATCTCGTGATCCACCCGCTTCGGCCTCCCAAAGTGCTGGGATTACAGGCGTGAGCCACCGCGCCCGGCCCAAGAAACTTTCTCTATTAGAGAGATATTAACTGCACACTTGGAAAAAAAAGCCTGCCACCTTGGCCTCCCAAAGCACTGGGATTACAGGTGTGAGCCACTGCACCCAGCTTTAGCCTATTTGTGTTTTGTGATTACTGATATAATAGGACTTTTAAAGTTTTTATTTTTTATTTTGGTATATTTTCTTCTATCTTATCTTTCATTAGGCTAAATATTCTTTTGTTACATTAAGAGTTATATTTCTGGCTGGGCAGAAATTTCTAGCTCACGCCTGTAATCCCAGCACTTTGGGAGGCTGAGGTGGGTGTGTCACCTGAGGTCAGGAGTTTGAGACCAACCTCCTCAACAAGGTGAAACCTCGTCTCAATAAAATATTAAAAAATTAGGTGGGCATGGTATCTGATGCCTGTAATCACAGCAACTTGGGAGGCTGCGGCAGGAACAATTGCTTGAACCAGGCAAGCGGAGGTTGCAGTGAGCAGAAATTGCACCATTGCATTCCAGCCTGGGTGGAGAAAGAAAAAGTCTTTTTCAAAAAAAAAAAAAAAAAATTCTGCAAATATAAACAGCCAACCAGACATTACTTGAAGATGTAGACACGAACTTCACAGAAGGGGAAACTTGAATGGCTAACAAATATATGAATACATGCTCGTACTTACTAATAATCCAAAAAAATGCAAATCAAAGCAACCGTTCAATTGGTGATGATGAGAGGGGACCTGAATAAGGGAATGAATAGAAACATTCAAAGACATTAATATTAATATAACCTCATTTGAAATCAATAATTCATGAAATTGAATTATATATTTAACCAAATCATTGTTTTCATGTATTTCTAAAATGATAATTGCTGCTACCAAATGCATGATTTAATTTGGAAGGTTGAATCTTAAATTTGAAGTGTACAAAATGACATTAACAAATTCACAAGCCTGCCAATTACCTCTGTGCGAGAAGAGAATGGCTCATTACATTCTTCACGTGAGGCTGTCTCAAATGAAGTCTTGGTTCACACATATTCTGACCCTAGACTTCTAGGTATATGTACCTAGACATTAATGTCACTATACTTCAAGGTCACAGAATACAGCCCAAACACTCCCCCTCATGGCAGTACATAGTAAGAGTAAGCTATCAGTAAAAATTGGGAGATTCAGATTCAGATTCTCTTGAGCTTGATTTTCAAATGCTTAGTTGGGCATAAAAATACTCCAATTACAGGGCTTGCATATTATTTCCACTCTATAATAGTGAGGGTCATTACTTATGATTTGTCCCCTTGGAGACTATATTCACTAAAATTTATACCACTGGTCCTTATATGTTCCATACATTTCAGATTCATGTATAGAGATACTTAATTAACATATTCCCTTGGATGTAAAATAGGCATTTCAAAATTAACATGTTCAAAATTGAGCTCTGGTTTCTTTTTCCAAAGTTTGTTCTTCCTCTAACCTTTCCCATATTTGTAAACGTTTTCTTTATCTAACGCCAAAAACATACAATCATCAGGAAAATTCTTACATTTTGCTTTTACCACAACTAATTTCTTCAGCAAATCTTGCCATCCTAAATGTGTCCTTAATCCCTCAGTCCCCTTTGCTGCTACTCTAGTCCAGGCCACCATCAGTTCTCATCTTGACTACTGCAATAGTCTCTTTGAAAAATCTCCTTCCAATCTCTACCTTTTTACCGCTCAATGAACTTCCTCCCACCAGTTGTCTGTGGTCCATATTCTCCCATGCAAAAATCTGTCCTCAGTAAAGATTCTTAAACTCAATTTGCCATAAACATTAATGATAACTAACAGCCTGCCTTTATACTACTCCAGAGTGAACTATCACTTTAACAGGATATATCCTTCACTGCGGGAATTGCCAAGCATGTGGAAAAGAGTTTTTTCAGAACAACTATTTTCATGATGGATTTTGCCAGAGCCCTCAGAACTTCTTTTTTTAATAATTGAAACTAGCCCTGTTTCACTCATCTTCTTTTTCACAAACAGATAGCATTTTCTTTCCCAGAACAATACAGAGGACAACTATGACAACACATGAAATAAATTAAAATGTTATGAGTGTACCAACTGTAGGTAGACAAATAGAAGAACTAGATGTACCTGAAAAACATAAATCAGAAACATTCTTTGTGACTATACTTCTTTTCTATACACTGTATTACCCTCTCGATACCTTTAGTCTACAATGCTGTTTTGATTTTCCATTGCTTCATTGACATTAAAATTAATACTATATGAAATTTGCCATATTCCACTTCATTAAAAAAACCTAACGAATAGTCAAACTCCTACATGTTCTTCAAAGATATATAACATCTAATATAATCTTAACATTCTCAAGAATGAGAAAAAAGATGTAATCACCTAAATATTTACCGTAAAAAATGATTAAGTAAAATATAATATAATAAATTAAATAATTTTATTAAGAATTATATATACATTTATAATTATGTATATTTATAAATAAGTTCAATAATAAAATAATAAAAATAATGTAGTCACTTGGTGACTATATTACTAAAATAAAATTTCCAGAGTCTGGAATGAAAATTAATGTATAATGATAATAAATATTCAAGATGAATGTACTAAGTAATATGATAGACATTTTATTGGGACCATTTATTCACATTAACTGGATAAGTGCAGTTATTAGGTACAGATGAGAAACCAGAGTCTCTGTGATGTTCAGAAAATCTCTCAAAAATATACCATGATTAAGTGGAAAAAGTGAGAAACAAATTTAATTTTCACTCTAGTGCCTACACTCATGAAAAACAATTTTTCATGTATCAGCACTTTAAAAAATAGCTATTTTGACCAAAGTGTAACTAAATTGTGTTACTGACATGTCTTCCTGTAGCCCTCTGAATAAAATTTACATTTTTTACTGCAATTTAAAATTAACAAAAAGCTATCACTGTAATTGTCAATGATTCTTCTTAGATATAACATAAAAATGAACATATACACTTTATGTTGGCCCTTAAGGAAGTTTTTGCTAACATTAACCTGAAATATTTTGCACTTTGCATATTTAGGTCTTCTCACAGTAGGCTTTCTTCTCTGTTCTCTTCCTAATTGCCAGACTGCTGTAATTTTTCTGCTTGTAGTAACCTCTCACCCTTTTTAAATTTGCTGCTTTGAATTTTCCATTACCATTGAATGAAAAGAAAAATCATTGTTAGAATTTCTTCTCTGAAATGCTGTTTAGAAATGTGATTTGGTTGTGCAATTTATTTCTGAGTGCTCAGACATCATTTTGTCTCAGTTTTTAGATTTTACCAATGTTCTTTCTCAAGAAGATACTACATAGTCTACATTCTACAGGATGCTATATTCTAAATAGGTAGAGGGGGATGAATGTGAAGAATTCAGCAGTGAATATGAACACATCCTTAAAGTCAACAACAGTGCACAGAAAAAAAAAAGCTTTATATGAGAATTTCAGCAGAATTAGGGATTTATATTTCTAATATTTGTTACAAAACTAAGCACGGATGAATCATTTCTTAGTTGAGAACTTCTTCTTCTTCTTCTTCTTTTTTTTTTTAATGTAACCTTGCTGAAACAAGGCCTCAAAAAATTGGTTTAAGACTCAGAGTTGTTCCTCTCCATGGAAATCTTTAGTAAAAAGTGAAAGATTTATAGGATCTGAAGAGAAACCAGAGTATAGTTGATAACTTCTTTACTGACACTTGTATTTCAACAAGAAGTAAAATTAACCAATATCTAGCTAGTAGATTGATGGAAAATACATATGCTATTCAATTGGCATATTCCAATCTCATGAGTTGTGGAAATTTACCAGGAAAAGGGAGCTGATCAACTTCAGTTTCAAAAAAAACCAGACTTAACCAAAATATTTATCGCTAATGCTTCTTGAGATGCCATTGAAATTATGGTAACAAAAATAAAAGGGTTAAATGTAAAACAACAAACAGACAGAAGAATAACCTTCAGTGGTAAGAGATTGTGAAGAAACAAATTCACAAGAGATATAAAGTAGACAGAGTAATGACCTATGAATGTGCAGGATGAAAAAGCTGCAGCCTCATGGATATGTAAAGCAGATTACACCTGCAGAGAAAGCCCTGCAGAACCTGAAAAGACCCAGGACCCTGAGGACAAAAGAAGCTGAAGTGAGTAATAGAATTAAAGCTTTAGTCAAAAGCAGCCATTACCGTATTCCGAAGCACAACTTTGAACAGCCAGGTACTTAGTCCGAAGCCAAAAAATAGAGTGGTGATTAAAGTCATTGATCGAATATACTGGGATTATTCCTAGAGCAGTAGGGGTCAGGGTCCCCAGAGTGAAGGCCATTACACTCCAGCTTTTAGGGTCTCCTGTTTAATTGTTGCCTGTTCTGTACAAACAAACGCCCACCTGTCTGTATATTGCATCCTCTGTAAGCCTCCAGTAAAGGAACTCCAGACACTGAAGAAAGCCTAAAATCACAGAAGTCTCAGTGAAAAAATAAAATAAAATTTAAATGGTGAGCAGGGAGGAGACAATTAAGAAAACAGAAGATAATTAAAATACCTGTAAATTATTATTCCCAGGTATATTTGAGATATCATTTCCCTTAAAACAGAAAGAAAAGATTATGAAAAATTAAGCAGTTTAACTTTAAATTATAAAAGGAATTCCAAATTAAAACATGACTGTCAAAATAAGAAAAAAATCAATGAGTTTGAAAATATTCTTTAGAAAACTTCCCAGATAATGTGAGGAAAACAAGATATAAATATCAAAAAGAAGAAAAAAAATCCAATCTAAATGTTTTAATGCCCACTTAATCAGAAGTATAAAAGAAGAAAATGAGTGAGATGAATGGAGGAAAATTATCTAAGAAATGAACAAATATTCAAAGTTGAAGGATTTGAGTATCTGAATTGAATGAAATCACAAAATGTGCATCACATTAAAGGATAAGACAAACAAATAAACAAAACCTAAATATCACTAGAATAAAGAGAAGATACTATGTTACCAAAGAGAAAGTATAGTAATAAGATAGTATGTGACCAAAGAGAAAATAGAGATTGTCACAATGATGAAATTGACATTTGACTTATTATCGGCATCAATGGATGGTCAAAGACAATGGGATGTTTATAACATGCAGGGATGTTTAATTTTACTGAATTTTTTTGTTATCTATTTAAGTAATCGTACTTTTTTTTTCTTGGTTCTGTTAACATGATGTATTATGTTTATTGACTTGCACGTGTTGAACATTCATCACTGGGATAAATCCCACAAAGATTCTTTTTTTTTTTTAAATTATACTTTAAGTTCTAGGATACATGTGCAGATCGTGCAGATTTATTACATAGGTATACACATGCCATGGTGGCTGATGTTGAGAAGACTATTTCCTGGGTTTTCTTCTAGGACTTTTATAGTTTGAGATCTTAAATTTAAGTAAAGCCAAAATTTTTAATATTCTCCCACCACCCCAGCCACAGAAGTTTATCAATGCTATCAAGGTATAAGACTGGGAGTTAGATACTCTGAGGCTTATTGCCTCAGAATCTCAAGTGAGATTCTGAAAAAGTCATTAGCTTATGATTTTATGTATATACCACATGTAAAGTAAAAGGTATACAGAAGTACTATAATCTTCTTTTAGTCAGTGATAAACTACTTGCTTTCTCACTGTATATTTTCAAAAAACCAATATTTTAATCTATCTCATTATAAAGTCTATTATTTGGAGTATTGCTACATGAATGCTAAACACGTTGTGAGTAGTAGTACTTACTCTCTATCTGATTTTATTATTAGATTGACTCACAGAAAGAGCATATATCTTGCTTGCACAATATTTCTGATCAGGCTGGGTGTGGTGTCTCACATTCGTAATTTTAACACTTGGGGAGGCCGAAGAGGGTGGATCACCTGAGGTAAGGAGTTCAAGACCAGACTGGCCAAGATGGTAAAAACTCATCTCTACTAAAAATACAAAAAATTAGCCGAGCATGGTTGCACCTGTAATCCCAGCAACTCGGGAGGCTGAGGCAGGAGAATCGCTTGAACCTGGAAGGTGGAGGTTGTAGTGAGCCGAGATTGCACCACTGAACTCTAGCTCGGGCAACAACAGGAGCAAGACCCCATCTCAAAAAAAAAGAAAAGAATATTTCTGATCATTTTCCTGTATATTCTGATTATTAGCTTCCTTACATGTCCTGTAAGTAAATCTTGTTTGATTTGTTCAAGTGATATACTGATATATATCTGTCTGCTAGTCCATAGTTAATACTGAAATTTGTCAGTATGTTAAAACAGAAAATTGTGTTTATGCAGCTTGGCATCTGAAGTGGGACAGATACAAAGACCCCAGATTCATTATGCTTACATTTTCAGAGGAAATCACCAGAGTAATTAAGAAAAGGGAGAGGTGGATGATACTGTGTAACTCATTTTGTCTTCTTACACATGCAGTTTAAAAAAGATGAGGACTTAACAGAAAAGGAAACTTTCCAGTGGAACAGGTGCATGTTTTCCTTGACTTCTTGAAGCCTGAAATGCAGCCGATTAATTTGAAAATGCACCCAGAAATGAAGATCATGTTTATGAAACTTAAAAAGTCTAGGACTATAAGGCTCAAATTAAAAGCATATGGTATGTAGAAAGAGCAGAGATGAGACCACTATTGATTTAAAGCTCTATGACAGCCCAGAAAAACGTTATTTGGTTTCGTTTTTTTCATACAGATATTTGGGATGCCTTCTTTGTGGCTCCTAGCAATCCATTAATATATTCAAGTTGTGGCCAGGCAGGGTGGCTCATGCCTGTAATCCCAGCGGCGAGGAGATCATGAGGTCAGGAGTTCAAGACCAGCCTGACTAACATGGTGAAACCCCGTCTCTACTAAAAATACAAAAATTAGCCAGATGTGGTGGCACATGCCTGTAATCCCAGCTACTCAGAAGGCTGAGGCAGGAGAATCACTTGATCCTGGGAGGCAGAAGTTGCAGTGAGCAGAGATCGCACCACTGCACTCCAGTCTTGGTGACAGAGTGAGACTCTGTCTCAAAATATATATAAATGTATGTGTGTGTGTATGCAAGTTGGATAGTTTATGGCAAGACAGTCACCAAAACTCTAGGCTACAGGATAAAGGAATTTGAGTATTTGCTCTAAAGCTTGTCTGAAATTACCTGTTGAAGTCAGAAGGGGAGAATACATTATTCTTTAACCCTAGAGAATGGTGAAGCTTGTCAATGGATCCTTGTGATTTATGCTCATATTTATCCAAAGGAAAGGAAATCAGTATATTGAAGGGATATCTTTTGCACGTTCATGTTGGTTGTTTGTTTGTTTTGAGATAGGGTCTCACTTTGTTGTCCAGGCTGGAGTGCAGTGGCATGACCAGGGCTCACTACAGCCTCAACCTCCCAGGCTCAAACAATCCTCCCACCTCAGCCTCCTCAGTATCTGGGACTACAGGTGCTGACCACCATGCCTGGCTAACTTTTTTATTTGTTGTTGAGCCAGAGTCTTGCTCTGTTGCCCAGGCTAGTCTTGAACTCCTGGGCTCAAGTGATCAGCCCACTTCAGCCTCCCAAAATGCTAGAATTACAGGTGTGAGCCACTGTGGCTGGCAACTTTCATATAAACGGCAACCCTATAAACTACAATAGCCAAGATAAGGAATCAACCACAGTGTCCAACAACAGATGAATGAAGAAAGAAAATGTGGTATACAGTATGTGCATAATGGAAATACTATCCAGCCATAAAAAGGAATGAAATCCTGTCATTTATGGCAACATGGATGAGCCTGGAGAACATTATGTTAAGGGAAATAGCCAGGAACAGAAAGTTAAACACCACAAGTTCTCACTCATATGCAAAAGCTTAAAAAGTTGATCTCACAGAAGTAAAGAAAAGAATATATTAGAGGACAGGAATGGTTGTAGGAAGGGAGAATAGAGAGAGATTCCTTAAAGGTTATGAAATTATAACTAGGTAAGAGAAATAAGTTCTAGTCTTCTATAGTAAGATGACTATGTTTAACATTAATATATTACATAGTTTCAAATAGCTAAAAGAGGTGATATTGAATATTTCCAACACAAATAAATAATATATATATATAATTTGATATAATATTTGATATTAATTAAAATATCAAATATTAAATTAATGTAGCAACCACATAAAAAAGCTTTGGGGGTTCACCCACCACTACACCTGCCTTACATGTAAAGATAAAGGGAGTTATTCCAGTTGAAACAAAGGAATGCTATCTCAGGAATGTAGGTTTCGTTCAACATATGAAAATCAAGGTACTGCACCATAAGGGAGAAAAGCTTTTGATAATCTCAACACATGCAAACAAAGCAATTGACAAAATCTAACACCTTTATTTGATAAAAACACCAAAAAAAAAAAAAAAAAACCCTAGTAACAGAAGGAAACGATCTTGAATTAATAAAGGGCATCTATGAAAAACCCATAACTAACAGCATACTTAATGGTGAAAACAAAGTTTTTCCCTAAGATGAGGGACAAGACGAGAATATCTACTCTCCCTACTTCTATTCAACAGTGTATTTGAAATTCTAGCCAGGTCAATTAGGCAAGAGTTTTTAAAAGATGGGGAAAGCATGGGATACCATTTGGAAAGCAAGAAGTGAGGTATACATATTTGCAGATGACATGACTCTCTATGTAGCAACCCCAAAAAATCTGTAAAAGGCCTGTTAGAACTAATATTAAGTTGGTGCAAGAGTAATTGCAGTTTTTGCCATTACTTTTGCACAGACCTATAAATGAGTTCACCAAGATTATAGGATGCAAGATCAATACGGAAAAATCAGTTGTACTTCTATACACTAGCAATGAATAATGCAAAAATAAAATTAAAAAACCAGTTCCATTATGATTGCAAAGAAAGAAAAAAAGAGTTAAATGATCAGGAATAAATTTAACAAGAGAAGTGCAAGGCAGTCCATTTGCTGATTTTTTGAGAATATGTTGTACTTTTTTCATCTGAGCAATTTTCATTTGGCTTCTCTTTATATCACTTATTTTTTTCTTCTGGAACTTTACTTCTTTGCCCAGAGTTTCCATTTTTTTCATCTATTTCAATAGTGTTTATAATCATTAGTATTTGCTGAAATATTTTTATGATGGCTATGTTAAAATCCTTTTTAGATAATTCTAACTTCTGTGTCTTCTTGGGGGTTGATGTCTTTTATTGTCTGTTCTCATTCAAGTTGGGATAACCTTGGTTCTTGGTGTGATGATTTTCAATTTCTAGTTGGACATTGCAGATATTATAAGACACCGGATCTTATTTAAATCCTGGGTTTTACCAGGCATTCACTGACACTGCTCTGGCAAGAGAAGTGGGGTCACCTCTTGTAGGCATGTTGGAATAAAACCTCAAGTTCTCTACTCAAGTCTTCAGTGTCACCCAGCCAAAGAAGGGCTGTCTTTTTACTGCTAGGTAGGAGTGGGACTTCGGGCTCTTCGCTAGATCTCTGAGGATACCTCCCTGGATGGGAAAAAAAGGATGCCCCATTACTGTCCCCTGCATGATCTCCACTGATACCATGGGAGGTGGCTTACGCCTATAATCCCAGGACTTTGGGAGGCTGAGGAGAGGATGGCTTGAGTCCAGAGATCAGCCTGGGCAATATAGCAAGACTCCATCTCTACAAAAAGAATTTAAAAATTAGTCAGGTGTGGTGACGTGCCAATAGTCCCAAATACCTGGGAGGCTCAGGTGTGAGGATTGCTTGAGCCTAGGAGTTTAAGATAGCAGTGAGCTATGATGATACCACTACATTCCAGCCTGAGTGACAGGGCAAGATCCCATCTCTTTAAAAAAAAAACAACAGGTGAATGATTCTGGATTACAAGAATGTCCAGTGTGTGGTCATTAGAGTGTATTGCTAAAGAGAAACATTAGACAATATTTAAATTTCCTGTTAACTTGTGTTATATGTGTGTGTGTGTGTATGTTATATATATGTAAGCTTATATATATATTAATATATAAGTTAATATATGAATATATATCATATATAAATATATTTTTATATATTAATAATATATAATATATGTATATTAATATAGTATATATAATATATATTACGTTAATATATATCATATACATGATATATATTAACTTAAAACATGTTTATAAACAAATACATAGCAATACATAATATATAAATAGATAAATATGTATACATACATATATATGTAATATATAATGCATATATGTTATATATATATTAACTTAAAACATATTTATATAAACAAATACATAAAGTGGCAAATATTAGGTTTGCAACTTAATTAATGTTTAAATATATATCAACCCATAAACCACAACCCACATACAGATATGTGGTATTTCCAACAGTGAGAATAATGTTTGTGTGTGTGTGTGAGACAGAGTCTGGCTCCATCGCTCAGGCTGGAGTGCAGTGGCACAATCTCAGCTCACTGCAACCTCCACCTCCCAGGTTCAGGCAATTCTCCTATCTCAGCCTCTGAGTAGCTGGGACTACCGTCACCTGCCACCACGCCTGGCTAATTTTTGTGTTTTTAGTAGAGACAGGGTTTCACCTTGTTGGTCAGGCTGATCTCGAATTCCTGGCCTCAGGTGATCCACCTGCCTCGGCCTCCTAAAGTGCTGGGATTACAGGCGTGAGCCACTGCACCTGGCAGAGAATAGATTTTTAAAAGACCTAAGAAAAGGGGCAGCCCAGCAAGACAGATAATTGTACCAATAACTGCTCTATTTTAACCAAACACCACAGAAAAATGTTCACCCACACCCTGTACCCACATACCAGCAAAGACTGAGCAGACCTAAACTTCACCCATACCATGCATGCTGCCCGTTTTCTTGGGTCTTTTAAAAATCTATTCTCTGCCAGGTGCGGTGGCTCAAGCCTTTAATCCCAGCACTTTGGGATATACGTGAGCAATGATGCTGTATTTCATCAGCCAATCAAATCAGAGATTATGGGTCTGAAGCCAATGGGTGCAGACCAGGGGCGGAGCTTGGAGCAAGTAACTGTCGGTGAGGTTGCAGTTGGTCTGGGCTGTTTGACTGTGAGAGAAATAGCTCCCGCTTCTCATTTGCACAACACGGGATACTCCTCCGGAGGCTTCGGATGGTAAGCTCTCCAGCTCTAGTTTCCCTTCCTGGAAGTTGACCTTTCTTACTGGTACTTTCTCTCTCAGTCTCACCCCCTAGAGAACAAAGGCTTCTACAGTATCCCACCTAGGAATTCAGCCGCTTTTTTCAGCTAGAGATTCTGCCTTACTTGTGGCAGACAATGAAACACTTTCCCAAAGAGCAGCTAGCCTCTTGGTTTGAACTTCTACCCCTTAGCCGCTTCCCCTCCTCCATTATGCTTTTTACATCAACTCTTTGTTAACCGTCTATCCAGTGGCATGTGTTCCTTTTGCGTTTCTGAAACGGAAAAGTCCAGCCCCAGGAGAAAGCTCACTGGTTCAGGGAATCGCCTCAGGTGTGTGGAGTTGATCCTGAGCTGGAGGAAGGGCTCATTCTGAGTGGAGAGCTATTAGGAAGGCAATAGAACATCCACCTTCAGAGTCAGTGAGTCAGATGTCTGCGTGGTGTGGTAAGAAAGTTTACTGAGGAGGGCCGGGCGCGGTGGCTCAAGCCTGTAATCCCAGCACTTTGGGAGGCTGAGGCGGGTGGATCACGAGGTCAAGAGATCGAGACCATCCTGGTCAACATGGTGAAACCCCGTCTCTACTAAAAATACAAAAAATGAGCTGGGCATGGTGGTGCGTGCCTGTAATCCCAGCTACTCAGGAGGCTGAGGCAGGAGAATTGCCTGAACCCAGGAGGCGGAGGTTGCGGTGAGCCGAGATCGCGCCATTGCACTCCAGCCTGGGTAACATGAGTGAAACTCCGTCTCAAAAAAAAAAAAAGAAAGTTTACTGAGGAGACAGTCCAGCCCCAGGTGTCAATATGAAATAAACCATTTAAGCATGAGCTTTGTAGCTGTGAGGATTACTGAGCTCCCACACTGCCCTCTTCAGGATGCTTTCTTCACCTGATTCTTGCAAAACGTTCCAATGTGAAGGAAGAAAGACTGTTTCCACATTCAGGAACATGGTGAATTAGTGTGACTTCCAGTTTATGAGACAAAATTTCTCAATGCTGGCTGACTGACAAGGACAAATCCACGTCATTTTTGAGAGGGCAGTCATTTCCTTCACACACAGAGAAGTGAGATTTTAGCATATATATATATACACATATGAGATTTCAGCATATATATATTTAGCATATATATGTAGCACATATATAGAGAGCATATATATATATATATATATATATATATATATATATATAAAAAATGTATATATGGGTCTCACTCTGTCACCCAGGCTGCAGTACAGTGGTGCAGTCTTGGCTCACTGCAACCTCCCCCTCCAGAGTTCAGGTGATTCTCATGCCTCCTCCTCCTGAGTAGCTGGGATTACAGGTGTGTGCCACCACACTCAGCTAATTTTTTTTTCTTTGGTATTTTTAGTACAGAGTTTCACTATGTTGGCCAGGCTAGTCATGAACTCCTGATCTCAAGTGATCGCCCACCTAGGCCTCCTGAAGTGCTGGGATTACAGGCGTGAGCCACTGAGCCCTGCCAGCTAACTTACTGATAAATTAATGCAGAGGACCTATGTGGTAAACCAATATTTTTTTCCTTGAGACTTGGACTCATAGACTTTTACAAAGCTGTCAAAAGTCAACTTAAGAACTTAAGATGAAAGCCTACTTATTCTCATAGCTATTTCTTTACCCATACATTTAACACATTAAGCTACAGTAATGTTAATATTTTAAAAACTATTTTAAAATGACATCTATTCTCAAAGATTTCTTATGATATTTTGGAGTAGACGTTGGGAAAGCCAAATGGTATTTATCACATATGCATAGCCAGAGAGATAAATTGTGTTGAATTTGATCATATATCTCTCTGAATTTAAGGGTAAACAGGATTTGTGGTAATGTTATTATTAATGTTATTATAATTTAACTTTTACATTCAGGGGTACATGTGCAGGTTTGTTATATATCGTGGGGATTTGTTGTGTAAATTATCACTCTGGTATTAAGCCTGACTTTATTTTTCCTGATCCCCTCTCTCCTCCCACCATCAATCCTCAAGTAGGCCCCAGTGTGTGTTGTTCCCATCTGTGTGTCCATGTTTTCTCAATATTTAGCTCCTACTTATAAGTGAGAACATGCAGTATTAGATTTTCTGTTCCTGCATTAGTTTGCTAAGAATAATGACTTCCAGGGACTGGGCACAGTGGCTCACACCTGTAATCCCAGCACTTTGGAAGGCCACGGCAGGTGGATCATGAAGTCAGGAGTACAAGACCAGCCTGGCCAACACAGTGAAACCCTGTCTCTACTAAAAATACAAAAATCAGCTGGGCGTGGTGGCACACACCTGTAGTCCAAGCTACTTGGGAGACTGAGGCAGGAGAATCACTTGAACCTAGGAGGCAGAGGTTGCAGTGAGCCGAGACTATGCCATTGCACTCCAGCCTGGGTGACAGAGTGAGGCTCTGTGTCAAAGAAAAAAAAAAAGAATAATGACTTCCAGCTTCATCCATGTTCCTACAAAGAACATGATCTCATCCTTTTTTATGGCTGCATAGTATTTCATGGTGTATGTGTAAAGTAAAAGAAAACAGACTTTTACTTTATCTAGTCTACCATTGATGGGCATTTGGGTTGATTCCATGCCTCTGCTTTTGTGAATAGTGCTGCAATGAATGTGTCTTTATGCATGTGTCTTTATGATAGAACAATTTACATTCCTTTGTGTATATACCACATAATGGGATTGCTAGGTCAAATGGTAGTCTGTTTTTAGGTCTTTGAGGAATCACCACACTGTTTTCCACAGTGGTTGATCTAATTTACATTCCCATCAGCAGTGTATAAGCAGTGTATAAGCATTCCTTTTTCTCCACAACCTTGCCAGCATCTGTTATTTTTTTGACTTTCTAATGGTAGCCATTTTGACTGGTGTGAAATGGTATCTTTCTTGTGGTTTTTGATTTGCATTTCTCTAGTGATCAGTGATGTTAAGCTTTTTTTCATATGCTTGTTGGCAGCATGAATGCCTTCTGCTGAGAAGTGTCTTTTTGTGTCCTTTGCCTACTTTTTAATGTTTTTTCTTGTAGATTATTTTAAGTTCCTTATAGATGCAGGTATTAGACCTTTGTCAAATGCATAGTTTGCAAAAATTTTCTCCCATTCTGTAGGTTGTCTGTTTACTCTGTTGATGGTTTCTTTTGCTGTGCATAGCTCTTTAGTTTAATTAGATCCCATTTGTTAATTTTTGCTTTTGTTGCAATTGCTTTTGATGTCTTTGTCATGAAATCTTTGCCCATTCCTATGTTAAGAATGATGTTGCCATTACCAGCCACTACAAAAACACACTTAAGTACACAGACCAGTGGCACTATAAAAGCAAGCACACAATAAAGTCTGCTAATATTATGCTGACAAGATCAAAGCCACATGTAGTAACACTAACCTTGAATGTAAATGGGCTAACTGCCCCAATTAAAAGGCACAGAGTGACAGGATGGATAAAGAACCCAGACCATATGGTACGCTGTCTTCAAGACACCTGCCTCACATGCAGGATCAAAAGAAAGGGATGGAGAAAAATCTCCCAAGCAAATGAAAAACAGAAAAAAGCAAGGGTTGCAATCCTAATTTCAGAGAAAACAGACTTTAAACCAACAGAGATCAAAAAAAGAAAAAAAAAAAAAGGAATAACATAATGGTGAAGGGTTCAATTCAACAATATCTGACTATTCTAAATATATATCCACTCAACACAGGAACACTCAGATTCATACAGCAAGTTCTTAGAGACTTTCAAAGATACTGAGATGCCCACACAATAATAGTGGGAGAGTTCAACTCCCCACTGACACTTTTAGATGGATCATCAAGGTAGAAAATTAACAAACATATTCAGGACCTAAACTCAGCACTTGCTCAGGTGGACCTGATAGACATCTATAGAACTCTTCACCCCAAAACAAAGGAGTATGCATTCTTCTACATACTCTAAAATCAACCACATGGTCAAAGAATAGTCCTCAGCTAATGCAAAAGAACTGAAATCACAACAACTAATTTCTCAGACCATAGCACAATTTTATGTTCTGAAAAAAATTATTATACTTGAATGTGTAAACACTAAAATTTTAAAATAATTTTAGAAATGATAAAAATGCTCATGGGAACATGTATTCCTAGTTTGGAAAACAACAGACTTCTTAACAAAAGCAGGTAGGAATATGTAATTGTGGTACAGAAGATAGTTTTTCTTATTTTGTCTAGACTGTATGCTCCAGGATGCTTAGCCTTGGGATAAGAGTGGGGAAGTTAAGAGGTATATTTTTCTCAATAGTTTGATACTAAGAGCAAATATCACCAATCAACCAAAATGTTCTTTCCTAATGGCAGAGGCTTCCCCTAGAGCAGCATTTCTAAACACTGGTTGCTCATTAGACTCACTGGAAAGCTTTTAGGGTTCCCAGTACTCAGGATGCACCCCAGATAAATTAACTTTGGAGGATGGGCACCAAGGAATCAATATTTTCTAAAACTCACCACATGATTTCATGTGTGGCCACGGTTGAGAATCACTGTTAAGAGGCATAGCTGAGCTCATTTTATCACTTATATTACATTTAAGATCTTCAGGTCTACCTACAGTTCTTTATATGTTTAGGTAATGTTAAAGAATTTAGAAATCCTTTGAGGAAAAGAACCAAACATAAAACCCAAAACAGCTCCGAATCCAGGAATTGGTCTGATACTCAGAGGTAGGACTCAGTGTTGCTCCAAGCTGACCTTATGCTTGTAGCTGGGCCAAGGTTGTTCTCCTCTTTGGTGTAAATGATCCCATAGAACATCAACATCAGATAAAGTCACTCCAAACCTTAGCAAAATGAGACACAAAGGTCATTATGCAACCAATACAACACCAAACACCCTCACTCCCAGCTAAAATGAGTGACTGCTCCTTCTGTGCCCATTACATCTTTCTCTTAGCTCTAGTCTACTGTCCTTACAGTAAAGTTTTATTGAAATAATCACAGAATTGTCCTCACTTTCTGACAGCACCCTATCTAAAGTGAACCCTCACTTCCTTAGACCTTTTCCAAAAGTACCTAGACAAAACGCAGATGCTCTAACAGGTTATTTCTAATATTCTTTTGCTGATACACCCCCTGGTTTCCCATGGTGAGTCATCTCTTTACTGCAACAAATAAATAATAAACAAAACTTGTTGACTACAGATATATTTTTGGTAGCATTTGGCTGAAGGGCATTGACATTCTTTCTCATAAAACCTCACCAAGGATATTGAAAAGAAGCTGGCTTTGAGACCAAAAATTGAGCAATGTTGTCTTTGAATTGGGTGGATCACAGTGGTTGCTTACCTTGGCTACACATTAAAATACTTGAGGAGCCCAGGCTACAACCCAGACTGAATTAAATCAGAATCTCTGGAGACAGGCCATAGGCACCAGTATTATTATGACTCCCGAGGTAATTCCAAAAAATGATAAATATAGGGAGACAAATTACATAGACTAGAAAATTATGCATTTGAAAACTGAGGCCAGTAGAGTTGAAGTAAGTTACGCTGAGTCTTTCAACCTACAAGCAGAAGCCCATCAGAGCTATGAATGTAAGTAGTCTGACTGCAGATTCTGAAAAAATTTTTTTAGAGACAAGTATCACTCTGTCACGCAGGTTGGAGTACAGTGGCATGATGATAGCTCACTGATGCCTTGAATGCCTGGGTTCAAAACAATGTTCCCCCCACCCACTCAGCCTCCTGAGTAGCTAGGACTGTAAGTGAGCACCACATTGGGCTTTTAAAAAAATTTTTTTATAGCAATGGAGCCTTGCTATGTTGCCCAGTCTTGTCTTGAATTTTTGGCTTCAAGGGATCCTCCCATCTTGGCCTCCCAAAATGTTGGGATTATAATCATGAGCCACTATGCCCAGCCAGAGTCTGCACTTTTACCTTGGTGGTAATATGTTATAACCTTTGTGAAAGTTACGTATAAAGCTTTGATGCTGGTGATACAATAATAAGAGGAAAACAGCACAAAGTATAATTATAAAAGAATGAATCCAACAATGCAAATAAAATCTATAAGAGCCACTAGATGATATGATTCTGGGTTATTTCTTTTCTCCTTTTGAAATGCTTGTTTACATATGTATTTCAAGAAGTGTTCACAATAAACATGTATTTGTTTGTTTTTCCCCTTCAAAATATTATTTTATAATAAAAAGAACACATAAGAAAACATGTATGTATATCATATATATGTGATGTGTGTGTGTATACGTGTATGAAACTGAAAAAATGAATTGCCAGATTATGAGATGAATTATAATTTCTTAGCAAGGCAGCCATATGAGATACTAATAGAAGGCACTAAAAAATGTCAAGCTACCATTATGAGAACTAGAATCATAATATCCTGTGTGAAATTTAAGACCTTTGATGCAAAACTTGCCTTCCAAGGGAAGCAAGTGAGATTGCCTGACTGTGGTTAACTATCTATTGCTTCAAACTTTCATCAAGGCCCTGCTTGGTCCTCTTCCAAGAAGTAAAGAGATAGAACATGTAACAATTTCCCTGTTTTAAGAAAGTGTTTTTGGTTTTAATATTTTTCTTATGTTCTCAGTTACTGTATACATGCATAAATTTAGGCAACACCTGGCCTTTCAGTGTCCCAAATGAGATAAAAGAAGGCTGTGACTGGATATCATCATGATTTATTAATTTCTGTCTGGATACAACAACAAAAGAGATCCAAATATTCTTCCCTGGTTTCACTCCCACTTTGGAATAGCTCCCAGAGCATGCTTCCAGAGGCTTAGATAATCTGAGGACAAAACCCTTTGTTGTCCATCCACAGAGCTAAGTAACCTGCAGCAGCTTGTGGTTTCAATGACCGCACTGGTGAATGTGAATGGTTAGATAGAGAATCCTTCTTTCCGACAGTTGGACGGATTCAGGGTGGGTAACAACTGAGTAGTGCTTGACATTGTAAGTAAACATAAGGTAACACTGGTAGTCTCTTATCACTTGGGATTTTGACTTTTTTATTACATCAACTTGAAAGCATCGTGGAAGGGAGAGGCATCCCTAAATTAGGCAGACCATGAGATATCACCAGAAATAATTAAAGGATAATAGGGCTTTTTTTTTGTTGTTTTTTAGAAAATTATTAGAAGGCCACCAAGAAGGCAAATCTTATATTTCTTAGATTCGGATCGACTGTGAAAAACAAGATGCATGATATGGATGTGATTTCTGACATCAATTTTCATAAAAATTTTTCTTACTCATGGCTAGAATATTTCAAGAGTTTATTTTTGAGTAATTCTGAGGACCTCCCTGAAATCATTCTAATATTACCTTTGATCTGCATCATTGGAGGTAAGCATCACTCTCTCTTTATCTGATTTATTATTCAGGTGCATCTTGTAAATGCTACCATATAGAATTAAGGAAAGTAGAAGTAATAGGATATCATTTTGTTTTTAAATTCATACCCTTTTCTCAATATTTTCAATCAAATGACTCAAATAATAATCTGCTCCTAAGGAGAGATGTGTAGAATCTTATTTCCACACCCTATTGGGTTCAAAGTGTTTATATCTTCTTACTTGCTATGTCAGGGTGAGATTTCAGTGAAGGAGATAATTGAAGAAAGCAGGCAGAAATTGGGGCAGGGTGTCCCATATGTTTTGCTCAAATTATAATTTATGCCTGTTCTTTTGAGAAGAAAAGAACATGGTAGAAATAAAAAGAAAACACTTTTTGCACTTTCTTTGACCTGATTAGGGACTGTATTACAAAGAAGCGGAAAAAAATTAAATGAGGCCGGGCGCGGTGGCTCACGCCTGTAATCCCAGCACTTTGGGAGGCTGAGGCGGGTGGATCACGAGGTCAAGAGATCGAGACCATCCTGGTCAGCATGGTGAAACCCCGTCTCTACTAAAAATACAAAAAATCAGCTGGGCATGGTGGCGCATGCCTGTAATCCCAGCTACTCAGGAGGCTGAGGCAGGAGAATTGCCTGAACCCAGGATGCGGAGGTTGCGGTGAGCCGAGATTGCGCCATTGCACTCCAGCCTGGGTAACAAGAGTGGAACTCCGTCTCAAAACAAAACAAAACAAAACACAACACACAAAAAAAAATTAAATGAAAGCAAATGTTATGATATTATTTATTGTACTTTTATAACAATAATATACAAAGAAATATTTGTTGTGGGCTTTTAAAAAATTTTTATTTATTTTACTTTAGGTGCATACTACACCTGGCATTTCTCCCCATGTTATTCCTCCCCACCTCCCACTGCCTCTCCCCTAGCCCCCCAAATGTCCCCAGTGTATGATGTTCCTCTCCCTGAGTCCATGTGTTCTCGTTGTTCAACACTCACCTATGAGTGAGAACATATGGTGTTTGGCCTTCTGTTCTTGTATCAGTTTGCTGAGAATGATGATTTCCAGATTCATCCAAGTCCCTACAAAGGACACAAACTCATTGTTTTTTATGGCTGTGTAGTATTCCATGGTGTATATGTACCACATTTTCTTTGTCCAGTCTATCATTGATGGGCATTTGGGTTGGTTCCAGGTCTTTCCTATTGTACATAGGGCTGCAATGAACATTCATGTGCATGTGTCTTTATAGTAGAACAATTTATAGTTCTTTGGGTATATACCAATGGGATTGCTGGGTCAAATGGAATTTCTATTTCTAGATCCTTGAGAAATTGCCACACTGTCTTCCAAAGTGTTGGAACTAATTTACATACCCACCAACTGTGTAAGTGTTCCTACTTCTCCACATCCTCTCCAGCATCTGTTTTCAGATTTTTTAACGATTGCCATTCTAACTGGCATGAGATGATATCTCAGTGTGGTTTTGATTTACATTTCTCTAATGATGAGTGATGATGAGCATTTTTCCATATGTTTGTTGGCCTCATATATATCTTCTTTTGAAAGGCGGCTGTTCATATCCTTCGCCCACTTTTGAATGTGGTTGTTTGTTTTTTTTCTCATATATCTGTTTTAGTTCCTTATAGATTCTGGATATTAGCCCTTTGTCAGATTCTGTTGGTTGCTGATTTGCTCTAATGATGGTTTCCTTTGCTGTACAGAAGCTCTGGAGTTTAATTAGATCCCATTTGTCTATCTTGGCTTTTATTGCCATTGCTTTTGGTGTTTTAGTCATGAAGTCCTTGCCTATGCCTATGTCCTGGATGGTTTTGCCTACATTTTCTTCTAGTGTTTTTATAGTGTTCGGTTTGACATTTAAATCTTTGATCCATCTGGAGTGAATTTTAGTGTAAGGTGACAGGTAGGGGTCCAGTTTCTGCTTTCTGCACATTGCTAGCCAGTTTTCCCAACACCATTTATAAAATATAGAGTCCTTTCCCCATTGCTTGTTTTTGCTGCATTTGTCAAAGATCAGATGGTTGTAGATGTGTGGTGTTTCCTCTGGGGTCTCTGTTCTGTTCCATTGGTCTATGTCTCTGTTTTGGTACCAGTACCATGCTGCTTTGATTACTGTGGCCTTGTACTATAGTTTGAAGTCTGGCATTGTGATGCCTCCGGCTTTGTTCTTTTTGCTTAGGATTGTCTTGGCTATGCAGGGTCTTTTGTGATTCCATATGAAGTTTAAAGTGGTTTTTTCCAGTTTTGTGAAGAATGTCATTGGTAGCTTGATGGGGATAGTGTTGAATCTGTAGATTACTTTGGGCAGTATGGCCATTTTCATGATACTGATTCTTCGTAACCATGAGCATGGAATGTTGCTCTACCTGTTTGTGTCCCCTTTTATTTCACTGAACAGTGGTTTGTAGTTCTCCATGAAGAGGTCCTTTACATCCTTTGTTAGCTGTATTCCTAGGTATTTTATTCTCTTTGTAGCAATTGTGAATGGTAGTTCACTCTTGATTTGGCTCTCTGTCTGTTATTGGTATATAGGAATGCTTGTGATTCTTGCACATTGATTTTGTATTCTGAGACTTTGCTGAAGTTGCTTATCAGTTTGAGAAGATTTTGGGCTGGGACGATGGGGTCTTCTAGATATACAATCATGTCATCTGCAAATAGAGACAGTTTGACTTCCTCCTTTCCTAATTGAAGACGCTTTCTTTCTTTTTCTTGCCTGATTGCTCTGACTAGAACTTCCAGTACTATGTTGAATAGGAGTGGTGAGAAAGGACATCCTTGTCTAGTGCCAGATTTCAAAGGGAATTCTTCCAGCTTCTGCCTGTTGAGTATGATATTGGCTGTAGGTTTGTTATATATAGTTTTTATCATTTTATATGTTCCATCAAACCTAGTTTATTGAAAGTTTTTAGTATGAAGGGCTGTTGAATTTTGTCAAAGGCCTTCTCTGCATCTGTTGAGATAATCATGTGGCTTTTGTCTTTGGTTCCATTTATGTGATGGATTTCGTTTATGGATTTGCGTATGTTGAACCAGTCTTGCATCCCTAGGATGAAGCCTGTGTGGTCATGATGGATAAGCTTCTGGATGTGCTGTTGCAATCTGTTTGCCAGTATTTTATTGAAGATTTTTGCATCGATGTTCATCATGGATATTGGCCTGAAGTTTTCTTTTTTAATTGAGTCTTTGCCTGGTTTTGATATCGGGATGATGTTGGTCTCATAAAATGAGTTAGGGAGGTTTCCCGCCTTTTGTATTGTTTGATACAGTTTCAGAAGGAATGGAACCAGCTCCTCTTGTGTACGTCTGGTAGAATTCAGCTGTGAACCCATCTGGACCTGGACTTTTTTTGGTTGGTAGGCTATTGATTGCTGCCTCTACTTCAGCCCTTGTTCTTGGTCTATTCAGGGTTTCAACTTCCTCCTGGTTTAGTCTTGGTAGAATACAAGTGTCTACGAATTTATCCATTTCTTCCTGGTTTACTGGTTTATGTGCATAGAGCTGTTTGTAGTAATCTCTGATGGTAGTTTGTATTTCTGTGGGATCCGTGGTGATATCCCCTTTATCGGTTTTTATTACATCTATTTGATTCGTCTCCCTTTTCTTTTTTATTAATCTGGCTAACAGCATGTCTATTTTGTTGATCTGTTCAAAAAACCAGCTCCTGGATTCCTCATTGATGTTTTGAAGGGTTTTTTGTGTCTCTGTCTCCTTCAGTTCTGCTCTGATCTTAGTCATTTCTTGTCTTCTGCTAGCTTTTGAGTTTTTTTTTTTATCTTGCTCCTCCAGCTCTTTCAATTTTGATGATAGAGTGTCAATTTTAGATCTTTTCTTGCTTCTCGTGTGGGCATTTATTGCTATAAATTTCCCTCTCGATACTGCTTTAAAGGTGTCCCAGGGATTCTAGTAAGTTTGTCTTCATTTTGGTTGGTTTCAAAGAACGTCTTTATTTCTTCATTTCATTGTTTATCCAGTCGACACTCAGAAGCAAGTTGTTCAGTTTCCAGGTGGTTGTGCATGTTTGAGTGTGTTTCTTGATCCTGAGCTCTAGTCTGATTGCGCTGTGGTCTGATGGACTGTTTGTTATGATTTCTGTTCTTTTGCATTTGCTGAGGAGTGATTTACTTCCAATGATGTGGTCAATTTTAGAGTAAGTACAATGTGGTGCTGAGAAAAAGGTATATTCTGTGGATTTGCGGTGGAGTGTTCTGTATATGTCTATTAGGTCTGCTTGGTCCAGCCCTGCATTCAAGCCCTGGATATCCTTGTTAATTTTCTGTCTCATTGACCTGTCTAATATTGACAGTGGAGTGTTGAAGTCTCCCACTATTATTCTGTGGGAGTCTAAATCTCGTTTTAGGTCTTTAAGAACTTGCTTTATGTATCTGGATGCTCCTGCGTTGGGGGTGTATATATTTAGGATCGTTAGCTCTTCCTGTTGGGTTGACCCTTGTACCATTATGTAATGTCTTTCTTTGTCTCTTTTGATCTTTGTTGGTTTGAAGTCCATTTTATCAGAGATTGGGATAGCAACCCTTGCTTTTTTTTGTTCTCCATTTGCTTGGTAAATCGCCTTCTATCACTTTATTTTGAGTCTGTGTCTTTGTATGTGAGATGGGTTGCCTGAATATAGCACACCAATGGGTTCTGACTTTTTATCCAGTTTGCCAGTCTGTGTCTTTTGATTGGGGCATTTAGGTGGTTTACATTCAATGTTTATATTGTTATGTGTGAATTTGATCCTGCCATTTTGTTACTGGCTGGTTTTCTTGCCCGTTAGTTGATTCATTTTCTTCATTGCATTTGGTCTTTGCCATTTGGTGTGCTTTTGCAGTGGCTGGTACTTCTTCCTTTCTGTGCTTAGTGTTTCTTTCAGGAGCTCTTGTAGGGCAGGTCTGGTGGTGAGAAAATCTCTCAATAATTGTTTGTCCATAAAGGATTTCATTTGTCCTTCACTTACAAAGCTTAGTTTGGCTGGTATGAGGTTTTGGATTGAAAGTTCTTTTCTTTAAGGGTATTGAATATGGGCCCCCACTCTCTTCTGGCTTGTAGGGTTTCTGCTGAGAGATCTGCTCTGAGTCTGATTGGCCTCCCTCAGGGTGACCTGACCTTTCTCTCTGGCTGCCCTGAGCATTTTTTCCTTCATTTCAACCCTGGTGAATCTGACGATTATGTGCCTTGGGGTTGCTCTTCTTGAGGAATAGCTTTGTGGAGTTCTCTGTATTTCTTGAATTTGAAATTTGGACTGCCTTGCTAGACTTAGGAAGTTCTCCTGGATAATAT